>NC_038252.2:23213584-23431578 GCF_000004515.6 Glycine max | reverse complement strand
GGAGCAAAGAACATCACCTAGATGAAGATGCTCTGATACCACATGATGTAAGCTCCATTGGAGCTTGTAGGCCTAGGATCTTCTTCATCAATGGATTCCTTTGCTTCTTGGAAGATAAATGGCAGCGGAATGGAGAAAGGAAGAGAGAGAGGAGACGCCACTTCAAGGAGAAGATGAGTCTAGAAGAAGCTCACCACCATAGGAGGCCATGGATAAGAGCTTGGAGGAAGAAGGAGATGAATGAAGGGAGAGGAAGAGAAGAGCACGAAATTTTGTGCTCTAAATGAGCTTTGAAATCTGAAGTTTAATATTCAAATGATAAAAGTTGAAAAAAATGCACACACATGACCTCTATTTATAGCCTAAGTGTCATAAAAGTTGGAGGGAAATTTGAATTTCAATTCAAATTTCACTTGAATTTGTGGAGCCAAACTTTGGAGCCAAAATTTCACTAATTATGATTAGTGAATTTTAGTTATGGTTCAGCCCACTAATCCAAGATCAATTCCAAGATTCTCCACTAAGTGTGCTTAGGTGTCATGAGGCATGTAAAGCATGAAGGACATGCACAAAGTGTGACTATATGATGTGGCAATGGGGTGTAGTAAGCAAATGCTCACTGTCATACCCTAATTTCGTCCGGGGACCTTTGCTTGATGACATGCGACCATTCTTTGGTCCTCGTGAGGTGCTTGGCACCCATCATTAGGCAATTTATGAAATTCCAGGACATGCCGAAAAACCAAAAAAAATATTGATGCACAATCCGTAAGTTTCCGTGACACACCGGAAATCAAATGGAAGCATCGTTGCATAATTAAGTGAGGTTCCGTAACATTCCGTAAGTCAAAAGGGGGATGATTATGTAATCCGCAAGGTTCCGTAACATTACGGAAAGAAAACAAGTATCGTTACGAAATTCGTAAGTTTCCGTAACTTTACGAAAAAAGAATCACCAAAAAAACAGCAGAGGGGGTGTACTTAGTAAAAATGGGGGTGCAAATAGCACCCAGGCCCACTTGGGCCCTCTAGAATATTCCTCCAGAAGGCTGTTGCTTCTGGAGGAAGCAACCTGGCTTGCCTGGGCGAGCTGAGCTCGCCTGGGCGAGCTGGGCGGCAACCACCTCCCCTATTTTGCTATAAATAGGGGAGGAAGTGAAGAAGAAAGGGGTTCAGCCCCTTAGGCACTTCTCTCTCTTTCGAATTTGCTTGGAAAAATTGTTTCCGTGAAGAAAATCTAAGCCGAGGCGCTTCCGAAACGTTTCCGTAACGTTTTCCGTGAAGAATTTCGCAAAGGTTTCAACCGTTCTTCAACGTTCTTCATTCGTTCTTCATCGTTCTTCGATCTTCAACGGGTAAGTACCTCGAACCAAGCTTTTCGATTCATTCTATGTACCCGTAGTGGTCCACATTGTGTTTCGTGCATTTTTATTCTCGTTTTGTTTACTTTTTATACCCCCTGTTGACGTGCTTAAGCCATTTTACTTAAGTCATTTCTCGCTTAACTTAAAAATAAAATAAATTTCCACCGAACGTTTGAATTGTATTATCCATTAACTTCGGTTAAAATAAATTCCGACCGTTCAGTCGTGCCGTAACCACGTTGGAAATCAAAAAGAGGTAAAAAATAATATAATAATCAAAAAGGCATCTTTTAGTAAAATAAAGCGGAAAATCAATCGGACGTTTTCTCTTTGGGATTTCTCATTCTTAATCGAATTGATTAATAACTAAAGTGAAACTAAAGGCTAAAATCAATTCGCCTAGTCAAGCTCGTCCATAAAAATAGGCTTTTGAAGTTTGTCATTTCATTTTCTCACTAAGTAAAATGGATCATTTTTAAGGTCCAACGCCTTAAAATGATCACCTCTTAAAGTAAAAAAGAATCACTTGATAAAAAAGAACTGCGTAGGTCTGATTTTCTCATCCCAAATTGAGGAATACGTAGGAGCAAAGGGAAACACCCTTGTCGACCACAAAAAGAGAAAATATAAAAAAGGGTATAAAGGATATAGAGACATAAAAAGGGAACATAAAAAATCAAAGTCATGTTTGCACATTCGATTAAAGGCTGCCGTCCCTTGGGGCGGACGTGTGGGGTGCTAATACCTTCCCCGTGCGTAAATACAACTCCCGAACCTTTCACTTAAAAGTTCGTAGATCGCGTCTTTTCCGGTTTTTCCGACGTTTTCCTCAAATAAACGTTGGTGGCGACTCCGCGCGTATTCCTTTCGTGGAACACGCATCCCGCGAGTCACGCGTCGCCCTCCCGCCGAAGGGTAGGTTGCGACAGTTGGCGACTCCACTGGGGAATGATTTTTAGAGAGTTAGGCCATTTAATCTTGTGCAAATGCTTTACCATGACTTACTCCTTTGTTGTTTTCCTTCATTATGTTCTTGTGTATATAAACTCTTTATTGCTTTTAGTGTGTTTTGAAATGTATGCATGAGGTAAATATTTATTCATTTGATGCACACAAACACCAACACTATTTGCACACACTGTGAGTGAAAAAGGGCCCTATACCCGGGTTCATGGGAGCATAAGGAGTGGAGGTGAATCTGTGATCATGCTAGGTCTCCAACTTGCTTGATTACAGTGAACCCTCATCTAGAGCTTTTCTCTTTGAAAACCTATTGTTGCTAGTAGTCCCTACTGCTACAATATGTTCTTCAAAGGGGATGATACCTCTAGAAACCTTCAAGAGAGATATAACTACCTTGGGGGTTATTGCTAAAAGCCTAGTTAGTTCCCTCCCTTATAGGTCCCATAAAATAGGGGCACGAAGCAAACACGCTGCGTGCCATTTTTCACACTGCCATGCATGAGTATCATATACCCTTTTGCTTATGTTCGGTAAATATTATCATATTGTGCACATTTTCGCATTGTGTCTTTTGCATAGGCATCGCATATGGGTTCTGTCTTGATCCCTACTGTAAACAAACCAACGGAGGGTCCGTGTCGCCTTCTTAAAAACGTGCGTTGGGGCTTTTTGCTACCCCTAGACGTCGTATCTAAGAAGGGGACAAATTCCCCGGACCCCCGCATTCCGAGATTGCATCTGTGTCATATGCATTCCATCATGCATTCATCCATCTCACCCATGAGATATCGGAGTTTTGATTTGCACCAGCTTTTGTCTCACTTTAGTAAGCATGGGAACAAATCAAACCAGCAAGAGGTTCTACCAAGTCAAGGTCAAAAGCCTAGATACCACCAGCATCAAGGAATTAGGGCGGTTGATGGAACCCCTCCAAATGCAAACCTTCCGCAAGACTTACGGAAAGATCTTAGAGTTGACCATAGCAGAGGTGTCCATAGAAGCCATTGTATCACTTACCCAATACTACGACCAGCCTTTGAGGTGCTTCACATTCGGAGACTTCCAATTAGTACCAACCATTGAAGAATTTGAGGAAATTCTAGGATGTCCTCTCGGGGGAAGAAAACCATATCTTTCCTCCGGGTGTCTCCCCTCTTTGAGCAGAATTGCAACTGTGGTCAAGGATTCAGCAAGAGGTTTGGACCGCATAAAACAGACTCGGAACGGCATAGCAGGCCTACCACAGAAATACCTAGAAGACAAGGCAAGAGGTATGGCCAATCAAGGAGACTGGGTCCCATTTATGGATGTGTTAGCTTTGCTAATTTTTGGGGTCGTCCTCTTTCCGAATGTGGATGGTTTGGTAGACCTGGCAGCAATCGACGCTTTCCTTGCCTACCACCATAGCAAGGAAAGTCTGGTGGTAGCTGTCTTGGCAGATCTATTTGACACATTTGACCGAAGGTGCGAGAAGAGTAGCGCACGAATCATCTGTTGCTTACCCGCCCTCTGTGTTTGGTTGGTTTCGCACTTGTTCCAACAAGACACAAGACATCCATGTCCGCTCCTGAGCCATCGCTCGTGTACTGAAAAGAGGAGAATAGATTGGGACCAGCTCTTGGCCGGAATAAGAGGTAGAACAATCAGTTGGTTCCCCCGATGGAAGGAAGGAAAAGAAGGAGTCCTTTTCTCATGTGGAAAATACCCAAACATTCCGCTGGTAGGAATGAGGGGTTGTATTAACTACAATCCCGCGCTCGCTATAAGACAACTAGGGTACCCCATGAGGGGAGCACCGACGGAAGAAAGCATGTCTCCTTTCCTTGTGAGGGATCTCGGCGCACAAAATTCCAAGACTATACAAAGAATCCATAAGGCATGGGAAACCCCGTTAAGGAAAGATCAAGAGCTTAGAGGCATTCGTAATGGCATCATTGGTGGGTACCACGAATGGCTGAAAGTTCATATACGAGGTTTAGATTGGCTCGCCAAGTTAAAAGTCGTCAGCGAAGAGAATTTTGAAGCACCGGAAGAGGACAAAGAAGTCCAAGCTCTCAAAAGCGAGTTAGGAAAGGCAAAACTTGCCAAGGAGAAGTTCAAGTTGGCCGCTACACACGTTCGGAAGGAGTGTGCCGGGTTACGGGAAGAGAATGCAATTACCGCAAGAGCCCTTGAACAAGAGACCAAGAGGGCTCGCAAGGAAGAGTATGGCCGGAACAAATTTCGCGGAGCTCTATGGGGTAGCAATAGTGAACTCAAGTTGCGAAGGGAAGAAAGGGACCAGTCGCGAGCACATAGCATGGTTTTGAAAGAGGAGTTAATTGCCTGTTCAAGGTCCAAAAGAAGCTTGTCTCAGCATTTATGCGAGACGGAGACCAACATGCTAGCTATCATCGCCAAGTACCAAGAAGAGTTAGGTCTAGCCGCGGCCCACGAGCATAAGATTGCGGACGAATATGCCCAAGTATACGCGGAAAAAGAGGCTAGAGGAAGGGTGATCGACTCTTTACACCAAGAGGCAACCATGTGGATGGACCGGTTTGCTCTTACCTTGAACGGGAGTCAAGAACTTCCCCGATTGTTAGCCAAGGCCAAGGCAATGGCAGACACATACTCCACCCCCGAAGAGATTCATGGGCTTCTCGGCTATTGTCAGCATATGATAGACTTAATGGCCCACATAATTAGAAATCGTTAGGAAACTTGTATGGTCTCTCAGACCTTGACTAGATACGACTTCCTTTTTGAAATAAAATGAGTTGGTCCCATGTTTCTACTCCAAAAAGCTTGTGCAAATCAAATCACTCCTACATTTCATTTCTAGCATGCATTTTCTTTCTTTACCCACTCCTCACGTTTGGTTTTTTTGGGGAAAAACACCATAACTAAACGCGCCGCAAGGGATCCCTATCGCACCAGATCCAAATCTAGAACGATGGGTGATCAAGAGGAGACGCAGGAACAGATGAAAGCCGACATGTCGGCTCTGAAAGAACAAATGGCCTCCATGATGGAGGCCATGTTAAGTATGAAACAGCTCATAGAGAAGAACGCGGCCACCGCCGCCGCTGTCAGTTCGGCTGCCGAAGCAGACCCGACTCACTTGGCAACTACGCACCATCCTCCCTCAAACATAGTAGGACGGGGAAGGGACACACTGGGGCACGATGGCAGCCCTCACCTGGGATACAACCGAGCGGCTTACCCTTATGGATTGCCGCCCAACTATTCACCACCCGTCTTGCAAGAAGATGCGGGCCACATTGCTTCTCCTGTCCATGAAAGAGAGCCTCCTCAGCAGCCCGACGAAGTCCACAAGGACCCTCAAGATTATGCTCGAAGGGATGTCGAGTTCTATCCCCCGATCCCCGAAGGGCCAGCACCAGGCACGTTGCCTCAACCCAACATCGCAGCATCGCCAATAGTTTTGTCCATGGAAGGGCCGCCCCCAGCAACTGAAGAAAGGAGGAAGCTCGATCTCCTTGAGGAAAGATTGAGGGCTGTGGAAGGATTTGGGGACTATCCGTTTGCAGACATGACGGATCTTTGCTTAGTACCCGATGTTGTTATTCCCCCGAAGTTCAAAGTGCCGGACTTCGACAAGTATAAAGGGACGACTTGTCCCAAAAACCATCTCAAAATGTACTGCCGTAAGATGGGCGCCCACTATAAAGATGAAAAGCTATTGATACACTTCTTTCAGGATAGCTTGGCCGGAGCTGCGGTAGTGTGGTACACTAATTTGGAAGCTTCCCGTATCCGTACTTGGAAGGATCTGATTACCGCCTTCCTAAGGCAGTATCAGTACAATTCTGATATGGCTCCTGACCGTACTCAACTGCAGAATATGTTCAAGAAAGAGGGTGAAACCTTTAAAGAATATGCGCAGCGATGGAGGGATTTGGCGGCACAAGTAGCTCCTCCCATGGTTGAGAGAGAGATGATCACCATGATGGTAGACACTCTGCCAGTGTTCTACTATGAGAAGCTAGTAGGTTACATGCCGTCCAGCTTTGCGGATCTAGTGTTTGCCGGGGAAAGAATCGAGGTAGGATTGAAAAGAGGAAAGTTTGATTACGTCTCCTCCACAAATGCGAATGCCAAAAGAGTCGGGGCAACAGGGGCAAAAAGGAAGGAAGGGGATGCCCATGCCGTCTCTTCAACACCCGCATGGGTCAAACCCCAGCAAACACCTCATGGTACCCATCAGTACACGCAACATCACCCAAGTTTCTCGGCTCATGCTGGGAACGCCTCTAGTTCAACACCCGTGCAGCCTAAGGCACCCACCCAGAGGGAAGCTCCCCAAGTTCCAACTCCGAGCACGACTCGGCTGGCCGGTAATTCCAACACAACAAGGAATTTCCCTCCGAGGCCATTGCCGGAATTCACCCCGCTCCCAATGACGTACGAAGATCTTCTACCATCCCTCATCGCCAATCATTTGGCCGTGGTAACTCCCGGAAGGGTCCTCGAACCCCCTTTCCCGAAGTGGTATGACCCTAACGCAACCTGCAAGTACCATGGGGGTGTCCCGGGGCATTCCGTCGAGAAATGCCTGGCCCTTAAATACAAGGTCCAACATTTAATGGATGCCGGATGGCTGACTTTCCAAGAGGATCGGCCCAATGTGAGAACCAACCCGCTCGCCAATCATGGAGGGGGAGCGGTTAATGCAGTTGAGTCCGATAGGCCGCACAGGTCTAAACCTTTAAGGGATGTGGCAACCCCTAGGAGGTTTATCTTTGAGGCCCTACAAAAAGGAGGTGTGATTCCCCATAGTGGGTGTAAGGAGGATTCCTGTCTGCTACACTCCGGCGAGATGCATGACATGGAGACGTGTTTGGAAGTAGAGGAATTATTACAGCGGATGATAGATCAAGGTCGACTGGAAGTCGGCATTGAAGGAAAAGAAGAGCAGCATATATGCATGCAATCTACGGAGGGGAGCGGTGTTGTGAAGCCCAAACCCTTGGTGATATACTTCACTAAGAGCGCAGCTTCGCAAAAGCCCGGACACCCTTTAATAGCCAAACCTGTTCCTTTCCCGTACCAAAATAGCCACGCGGTCCCGTGGAGATATACACCTCCGGGGAAGAAGGAAGAAGAAGTCACTGACGTCAGCTCGCTGTCAGCTAAAGTAACAAATATCACGGGACTGAGTGGTGTGACCCGTAGTGGTCGTGTGTTCGCACCTCCGGACCTACCAGTCCAACCCACCGACGTCAAGGGAAAAGGAAAAGTGGTGGAGGAACAAGATGGCGAAGCACCCCACGCTTCGAATAAAGATATTCCGGCAAAGGGGCCCCCGGAGAAAAAGGATGGTAGAAAGGAGGTGTCGCTAGAGGAAGCCAGTGAATTCCTTCGGATAATTCAGCAGAGCGAATTCAAGGTTATCGAACAGCTCAACAAAACCCCGGCTAGGGTCTCGCTGTTGGAGTTACTTATGAGCTCCGAGCCTCATCGGGCTCTGCTAGTAAAAGTGCTGAACGAGGCTCACGTGGCCCAAGATATCTCGGTAGAAGGTTTCGGAGGGCTGGTCAACAATATCACTGCCAACAACTATCTTGCCTTCGCCGAAGAAGAAATCCCCACCGAGGGGAGAGGGCATAATAAGGCTTTACACGTATCAGTCAAGTGTATGGACCATATCGTAGCCAAGGTGCTCATCGATAATGGTTCCAGTTTAAACGTGATGCCTAAGAGCACTTTGGAGAAGTTACCATTCAATGCTTCCCACTTAAAACCAAGTTCAATGGTGGTTCGGGCCTTCGACGGCACTCGCCGAGAAGTTAGGGGAGAGATCGATCTCCCAGTACAAATAGGCCCTCACACCTGTCAAGTCACCTTCCAAATAATGGATATTAACCCCCCCTACAGCTTCCTGTTGGGGCGCCCGTGGATCCACTCAGTGGGAGTTGTGCCTTCTACACTCCACCAAAAGTTGAAATTCGTAGTGGAGGGGCACTTGGTCATCGTGTCAGGCGAGGAAGATATCTTGGTAAGCTGCCCATCCTCCATGCCTTATGTGGAAGCCGCAGAAGAATCGTTAGAAACCGCTTTCCAGTCTTTTGAGGTGGTCAGCATTTCCTCCGTGGACTCCCTCTTTGGGCAACCTTGTCTGTCCGATGCAGCGGTAATGATGGCCCGAGTTATGTTGGGGAACGGTTATGAACCCGGGATGGGTTTAGGCAAAGACAACGGCGGCATAACTAGCCTGATAAATACCCAAGGAAATCGTGGAAAGTATGGTTTAGGCTATAAGCCCACTCAGGCGGACATGAAAAGAAGCATCGCGGGAAGGAAGAACAGTGGTCAGAGCTCGCGTTGGAGACAAGAAAGTGAAGGAAGCCCGCCCTGCCACATAAGTAGAAGCTTTATAAGCGCGGGTCTGGGAGACAAAGGTCAAGTGTTCGCGATATGCGAAGATGATGTTCCGAGTACCTTGGATTTGGTACGACCATGCCCTCCTGATTTCCAACTGGGAAATTGGCGAGTGGAGGAACGCTCCGGCATTTACGCGACGAGCATAATGTAAACCTTTACGGTTTTAAAAGCTCTATAGTTGGGCCTAGGCTTTAGAGTTTTTCCTTTTGTTAAGGCTTTGTGTCTTTTGTTTTAAATTTATAATACAAGGATCTTTCTTCATCTGTTCCTGGTCTCTACCCGTTCTCATTCATTTGCATGTTTACTTCTTTTTTGAAACGACAGATCCGATGACGAGTCCCCCGAAGGTACTAATACCTGGGACCCGCCTATCGACTTTGATCAAGAAATGAATCAAACGGAGGATGAAGGAAATGAGGATGTAGGACTTCCCCCAGATCTAGAAAGAATGGTTGCCCATGAGGACCAAGAAACGGGGCCTCATCAAGAAGAAACAGAGCTAGTAGACTTAGGAATTGGCAGTAGAAAGAGGGAAGTGAAGATGGGTACAGGTATTACCGCACCTATCCGTGAAGAATTAATAATCCTGCTAAAAGACTACCAAGACATCTTTGCTTGGTCATACCAAGATATGCCCGGTTTGAGTTCTGATATTGTACAGCACCGATTACCTCTAAATCCCGAATGTTCCCCGGTAAAACAGAAACTGAGAAGGATGAATCCCGAAACATCCTTGAAGATAAAAGAAGAAGTGAAGAAGCAATTTGACGCTGGATTTCTGGCCGTCGCTCGGTATCCAGAATGGGTTGCTAACATCGTACCAGTTCCTAAGAAAGATGGAAAAGTACGAATGTGTGTGGATTATCGGGACCTGAATCGGGCCAGTCCCAAAGACAATTTTCCTTTACCACACATCGATATCCTCGTGGATAACACGGCCAATTTCGCTTTATTTTCCTTCATGGACGGTTTCTCTGGTTACAATCAGATAAAGATGGTGCCCGAGGATATGGAAAAGACTACTTTCGTCACCCTGTGGGGAACGTTCTGTTACAAGGTGATGTCCTTTGGACTCAAGAATGCCGGGGCAACTTATCAACGGGCCATGGTAGCTTTGTTCCATGATATGATGCATCAAGAGATCGAGGTTTACGTGGACGACATAATTGCTAAATCTAAATCAATGGAAGAACACCTTGTCAACCTGCGGAAATTGTTTGAAAGGCTTAAGAAATATCAATTAAGGTTGAACCCCGCTAAGTGTACCTTCGGGGTCAAATCAGGGAAGTTGCTTGGTTTCGTTGTAAGCCAGAAAGGGATAGAGGTAGACCCCGAAAAAGTGAAGGCTATCCTTGAGATGCCAGAACCCCGTACAGAGAGGCAAGTCCGAGGTTTCCTGGGGCGCTTGAATTATATTGCCAGATTCATATCGCAGCTCACCGCCATTTGTGAGCCGTTGTTTAAACTCTTGCGCAAAAACCAAACTGATCGGTGGAATGAGGATTGCCAAGAGGCTTTTGGAAGGATCAAAAAGTGCCTAATGAATCCTCCCGTGCTTATGCCACCCGTACCTGGAAGGCCTCTCATTTTGTACATGACAATCTTGGACGAGTCAATGGGGTGTATGCTGGGGCAACATGACGAATCCGGAAAGAAAGAGCGCGCTGTTTACTACCTAAGTAAGAAGTTCACGACCTGTGAGATGAATTACTCCTTGCTCGAAAGAACGTGTTGTGCTTTAGTATGGGCATCTCATCGCCTAAGGCAATACATGCTGAGCCATACTACCTGGTTGATATCCAAAATGGACCCGGTTAAGTACATCTTTGAAAAGCCAGCTCTCACAGGACGAATCGCCCGGTGGCAAGTCTTGCTATCTGAGTTTGATATAGTCTACGTCACCCAAAAGGCGATAAAAGGAAGCGCTTTGGCAGATTACTTGGCTCAACAGCCTCTTAACGACTACCAGCCCATGCATCCGGAGTTCCCGGATGAGGACATCATGGCCTTGTTCGAGGAAAAGTCGGACGAAGATCGGGACAAATGGACTGTATGGTTTGACGGAGCGTCAAACATTCTAGGACATGGCGTTGGGGCAGTGTTGGTCTCGTCAGACAATCAATGTGTACCTTTCACAGCCAGGCTAGGATTCGACTGCACCAACAACATGGCCGAATATGAAGCATGTGCCCTAGCCGTCCAGGCAGCAATTGACTCCAATGTCAAACTACTCAAGGTGTACGGTGACTCAGCGTTGGTAATCCATCAGCTGAGAGGGGAATGGGAAACTAGAGATCCCAAGCTGATACCCTACAAAGCCTATATCAAGGAATTGGCTAAGACCTTCGATGAGATCTCCTTCCATCATGTTCCCCGCGAGGAAAATCAAATGGCGGACGCACTTGCTACGTTGGCGTCTATGTTCCAGCTAACACCGCACGGGGATCTACCCTACATTGAATTTTGGTGTCGTGGCAAACCCGCGCATTGTTGCCAAGTGGAGGAGGAACGGGACGGAAAGCCTTGGTATTTCGACATCAAGCGATATGTCGTAAGCAAAGAATACCCGCCAGAGATTGCCGACAACGATAAAAGGACATTGAGGAGGTTGGCAGCCGGTTTCTTCATGAGCGGAAGCACACTGTATAAGAGAAATCACGACATGACACTCCTGCGGTGTGTGGATGCCAAGGAAGCAAATCACATGATCGAGGAAGTCCATGAGGGCTCGTTTGGAACGCACGCCAACGGGCATGCTATGGCCAGGAAGATCCTAAGAGCAGGTTATTACTGGCTTACCATGGAAAGTGATTGTTGTGTCCATGTGAGGAAGTGCCACAAATGTCAAGCATTCGCAGATAATGTCAATGCCCCACCACGTCCTCTGAATGTCATGTCCGCCCCTTGGCCTTTCTCCATGTGGGGAATAGATGTCATCGGGGCCATCGAGCCCAAGGCCTCGAATGGTCATCGCTTCATCCTCGTAGCGATAGATTATTTCACCAAGTGGGTCGAGGCGGCTTCATATACCAATGTCACGAGGAATGTGGTGGTCAGGTTCATTAAGAAAGAGATCATCTGCCGATATGGTTTGCCAAGGAAGATTATCACGGACAACGGCACCAACCTGAATAACAAGATGATGGGGGAAATGTGCGAGGAGTTTAAAATCCAGCATCACAATTCCACACCCTACCGGCCAAAGATGAATGGAGCCGTGGAAGCGGCCAATAAGAATATCAAAAAGATTATCCAAAAGATGACCGTGTCATACAAGGATTGGCACGAGATGCTCCCCTTTGCGTTGCACGGTTACCGGACTTCAGTGCGAACGTCAACTGGGGCAACGCCGTTCTCATTGGTATATGGGATGGAGGCTGTGTTACCGTTTGAGGTAGAAGTCCCGTCATTAAGGATCTTGGCAGAATCCGGATTAAAGGAATCGGAGTGGGCTCAAACACGCTATGATCAGCTCAACCTCATTGAGGGTAAGCGCTTAACGGCCATGAGTCATGGGCGCTTATACCAGCAAAGAATGAAGAGTGCATTCGACAAGAAAGTACGCTTACGCAAGTTCCATGAGGGAGACCTTGTGCTAAAGAAAATGTCCCATGCTGTCAAGGACCATCGAGGGAAATGGGCCCCGAACTACGAAGGGCCTTTTGTAGTGAAGAGGGCTTTTTCCGGAGGAGCCCTGGTGCTTACCAACATGGATGGCGAAGAGCTACCTTCACCCGTGAACTCTGATGTCGTCAAACAATATTATGCTTAGAAGCTGGGGCAATTAAGGATGTCGCTGCATGTTCTTTATCTTTATGCGTTTTCTGGATTTCCCCCAGGGATTTCCTATCTGTTGTATCTCTCGTTACAATCTTTCAAAGGAATGAATGTGGATTCGAGGCTTTTAGTCCTCACGTTAGTTTCACACCTTGCGTTAATCTGTGATCGCCTGAGCCCTTCCGCTCAGTTCATGGGATCCCCCAAGCGCTTAATTAGAATTGAACCTGAACCAACTTTCCCTAAATTTGCTGCGTTTGAAAACATTCATGCATACGCATACGCATACGCATACGCATACACATGTATATTGTTGTGGTAAAACAGGGGCAGGATCACCTTGGGCTACCTTCTGGGGTAGAGACGAAACATGAACGGCAGAAACCAATCAAGGTAGGGTAATGACGCGGTCAAGATTGGCCATACCTGGTTGTTTATTACTTGCAGGTACTTAAAGACGGATGCAAGTAGGGATGGGGTCACGACCGACCGATCGTTGCCCCTTCTCTGTGCGAAACGAGCAGAGAATGTCGCTGCAAGGTAGCCCCGTATCCTTTGTATTTTGCAGCTTTCTTTTACTATTTGTTTGTTTTAAAAAGCAAAAAAAATAAAAAATAAAAAAATAAAAAAAAATAATCAACGCCTAATTCTAACCTAAGTAAGTTCAAGTTAGGCAAGATGCTAATTCATGAGAAGGGAGGGAACATGGTTAATGTTCCCCTCAAAAAAAAAAAAAAAAAAAAAAAAGTGCAGGTTAGCTCGCCTGGGCGAGCCACCCCTGCACCAAATTATAAGAATGACGGAAGGGGGGACGTTTTTGCATTCAAAAACTTCCTTTCCCCCCTTCCAAAAGCCATACCCACAGGATTGACGAGTTTGCAACCCTAGGGTCATCCTTTTTCGCATTTTTTGATTCCGTTTTGCATTTTTGTTCATCACCAACAAGTAAGTGTTCCATCCCTAAGCTTTCTAGCTTTTCATTGGTGTGTTTTGATCTCCTTTTGGTGCTCTAAATTGTGGGAGTGTGCTCAAATATATGGGGCAATTTTGGTTTGTTTTCTTGCTTGATTAGGTTGAATTAGGGGTTGGTATGGGGTGGCCCTAGGCCTATAATGCATTTTGAAACAATGGGACATGCCACATTGTCCCCGTTCTCTTGCTATTGACGCCTAAACGCGCGCCCACTGAGTGTTCGGTGAAATGCCTCAATGGCATTAGCGCGTGACTTTTGTAAGGAAACAACCCATGGGGCATTTTGGTTTGTACATATTTTCTATTTTTGGAATATGTATTCATTCCCGAAAAAGGCTAGAGTAATTGCCCCACATATATCCTAGGCCTAGAAACTAAAATTTTATGCAAAAAGAACACAAAAGGAGGGGCATATTGGGTAAAGTTACCCTTTTTGGCCAGCAATCAGCTATGGGCCACACTACAATATTTTCCCTACGCCTAGATATTTAGGAATTTTGCTCGTCATGAATGTGTAGGTTTAGAATAGGTAGCAAGATACCTTTGGCAATTTACACTTTGGGTATGATAGCAAAATACTTGGATGTATGTATATATAATTTTTGGTAGTCAAAATGTCTCACAAAAAAATATATATAAATATGTTGCATGTTATGTGAAGAAAACATATTACAAAAAATATATACCTTCTAATTTGAATACAATTTTAGTCAGCAAAGGAAAATATGCTTGAATTTGCATGTGGCTTTAGGTAGCAAAAATTTGAAAAAAAGCATGAAAGGTAGCACCTTATTGTGTAGGTAGTCAAGATTCATCGTGAAGTTTGTATATGTATGGGTATTAGAAATACCAAGATGAGCGCATGTGCAGTTTTTGGTACCCCAAAATGCTTTGAGTATGCATGTATGTAAATTCAGCCAAGGAGGCGTGTGTGATGTAAATAACAAATACACCTTGGAAGTACGCAATCTAGGTAATGAAGCTACCTTGATTGTATATGGGTGCATTTTTCTTAGTTGATAGGATGTCTTGTGCAAGTGAACGTTCGTAAGGAAATATGCGCATAAGCTTGCTCTAAATTTACATTGATGTTTGTATTTATGGGAGGAGGTTGTACGCCATTTTTGTTTTAAGAGTAGTGTCCCACTGGTAAAACTAACTTTCCAAATTTTTGCCTTCGCAGGAAATGGCCCCGAGGAAGCTTGCCTCAAAGAGGTCCAGGAAGGACAAGGCAGCCGAAGGAACTAGTTCCGCTCCGGAGTATGACAGTCACCGCTTTAGGAGCGCTGTACACCAGCAGCGCTTCGAGGCCATCAAGGGATGGTCGTTTCTCCGGGAGCGACGCGTCCAGCTCAGGGACGACGAGTATACTGATTTCCAGGAGGAAATAGGGCGCCGGCGGTGGGCATCACTGGTTACTCCCATGGCCAAGTTTGATCCAGAAATAGTCCTTGAGTTTTATGCCAATGCTTGGCCAACAGAGGAGGGTGTGCGTGACATGAGATCCTGGGTAAGGGGTCAGTGGATCCCGTTCGATGCCGACGCTATCGGCCAACTCCTAGGATATCCGTTGGTGTTGGAAGAGGGCCAGGAATGTGAGTATGGCCAGAGGAGGAACCGGTCTGATGGGTTCGATGAGGAGGCCATCGCCCAGCTGCTATGTATACCGGGGCAGGATTTTGCCCGGACTGCTGCAGGGAGGCGGGTGCGAATCATGCGCACCAACATGACCACCCTGACCCAGATATGGATGACGTTGCTCCTCAGCAACATCCTGCCCACCGATCATAATTCCGACCTTCCCATGCCAAAGTGTCAGCTGGTGTACGCCATCCTGACACGGATGAGCATCCATGTGGCTCAGTTGATCACTGATGCCATCTATATTTTTGCAGGTATGGCGCCCACTAGGCACCCTTTGGACCCAGATAAGTCCAACAGGGCCCTGGGATTCCCCGCACTGATCACAGGACTCTGCCAGTCGTTCGGGGTCCCCGTTGCACCTGCCAAGGTGATTCGGCCGCCCATCACCCGGGCTTTTATTGAGAAATACTGTACCCAGAGACAGGCTCAAGGTGATGCTCCACAGGCCGCAGGCGCGCCCCCACCACCTCATCAGGCTGGCCAGGCTGGGGCATTTGACATGGAGCAGTATTTACGGCATTTGGTTCGCCAGCAGGCGGCCAACCACCAAGCACATGTACGGACCCATGATTGTCTGTACCAGATGAGCCTTAGCATGCAGAGCCAGGGCTTCGCTTCTTTTTCATGCCCTACTCCAGACCAGTTCAGGGCAGAGGTTGCATGGCCCGGAGATTGGCCCGAGGCCCAAGCAGGAGAGGCACCCCTAGGAGCTCCTGGCGATGGAGAAGAGGCCCACGAGGATGAGGAGATGGCCGATTTGCTGGATTTCTTGGGAGGGAGTGGAGATACGTGACTGGGAGATCCCCAGATTCATGTTTTCTTTCATATTTCTTTTGTCATTTTTATTCTATGTTATTGTTTTGACTTGAGAGACTAATGTTTGTTTTTGTTGTTTCGATTATCATTTGTACAGTGCATACATTTTTGTTTAGATTATTGCGTTAGTGTTTATATATCATTACTATTGATGATGTTTGGAATTCTGGAACCGTGTAGAGTTCTTCGTTTAGGAACATCGTCCAAAATATATGTGTAAAATAAACGGAAAAAATCATGATAAAAATAAAAAATAGAAAGGAAGAAGAAAAATAAGAGAAAAGAAGGAGAAAAAAGAAAAAATAAGTTGTTTAGCTGAAAAACCGATATGCTTTTGAAAAGAGATGACTTCCAACTTTTCTTTGAAAAAATTCACTGATCATAACTAGTTTTTGAAAAAATGTGTATACACCTGAAAGGTGAATGCTGTGAAAATTTTCTCGGACGCCCGAAATGGACTTGGATGAATGCACAAATTGATAAAAGAACATATTTTGGAAACGTTGGGTTGACTAAAATAGAGGAAATGAATCCTGAGCCCTAGCATCACATGACCATAAAAATTTGACACTTGAGTGTCCGCATAGGTGCATGCATGACCGGTTTTGCATAAAATTTCCAAATCGTCATTTTTGCATTTGTGTCATGGAAATAATGTGGGGCATCCCTTTTATCCTTGAACCAAACCAAACCCCGACATGTATCATGTCTAGCCATTCTACAGGTCTTGAGCCAAAATCCTGACTCACCATAAACCTTGACCCAGGGTGAGGATGTCAATCCTTACCCTCGGAAGCAAAAAAAGAAGAGAAGGAAAATTTCCAATCAAAGAAAAAGAGAAGGAAAATTTCCAATCAAAGAGAAAGCAAAAAAAGGGAGAGAAGGAAAATTTCCAATCAAAGTAAAAAAGGAAGAAGAAGGAGGAAAGAAAGCTCCTGATCGGGGGTCGAAGGAAAAACAGAAGAAATGTGCAGAGAGGTCTTTGGACCGGACAATATCTGAACAATACAGAATTGTCACCAAATGAACAAAAAAAAAAGAAGGAAAGGAAACCACGACCTAAAATGGTCTTCTCCCTTTGATTACCAACCAAAATCCCGTGCGCTAGCGACTTTTTTTTTCCTCGCCCCGCACTAAACAAAAAAAAAACAGAAAAAGAAAAAGCCAGAAAAATCAAAAGCCAAAAACACACAAAAGCCGAAAAAAAAAAAAACCACCAAAAGAACCCATTTCCAAGGGAAGCCCTATTGATCCATGATCACGCATGTAATTTTTGATTTGATAGGAAATAATTTGCAAAGTCAAGTCATGACATATCTATGGTTCGGAATTAGGATGAAACACTTACCTGTGCGAGATTGATACACTTTGAGTTGATTTCTTCTATTTTTGTCGAACCCGGTGTTTCCTCTAAATGGTCATTTAGAAACGAAATGCTAACATCCAAAATCTCATTTATGGTTATGGGGGATCCCATCAGCAGACTCTCCTTCCCTGGTAGACGCATTGTTTGTCACTCAAAAAGGCATATGCTGCTCTAATCAGTTGGAATATTTATCTCTTTACTAAAGCATGTTTGCGTTTTTGCGAAGAAAACACCGAGACTTTTTTTCAAGTCTCACAAGCTATCCAGAACTACGTAGGTCTGAGTTCCTCATTGGAGGATACGTAGGAGCAAGAGCCTTGCTTTTGTCGGCCGCACCATAATCTTTGTCATACTGACCCTGAGGTCATGTGACGCGCACCCTTTTATCATCCAGAGGCGGCGGGCCCGATGATACGCGGAGATACCTTATGGTTATTCGCACCCCTTTTGTCATCCAGAGGCGGCGGGCCCGATGACAAGCAGAGACCAAGTTTGGTCATTCTGCACCCTTGTATCATCCAGAGGCGGCGGGCCCGATGATACGCGGAGATACCTTATGGTTATTCGCACCCTTTTGTCATCCAGAGGCGGCGGGCCCGATGACAAGCAGAGACCAGGTTTGGTCATTCTGCACCCTTGTATCATCCAGAGGCGGCGGGCCCGATGATACGCGGAGATACCTTATGGTTATTCGCACCCTTTTGTCATCCAGAGGCGGCGGGCCCGATGACAAGCAGAGACCAAGTTTGGTCATTCTGCACCCTTGTATCATCCAGAGGCGGCGGGCCCGATGATACGCGGAGATACCTTATGGTTATTCGCACCCTTTTGTCATCCAGAGGCGGCGGGCCCGATGACAAGCAGAGACCAAGTTTGGTCATTCTGCACCCTTGTATCATCCAGAGGCGGCGGGCCCGATGATACGCGGAGATACCTTATGGTTATTCGCACCCTTTTGTCATCCAGAGGCGGCGGGCCCGATGATACGCGGAGATACCTTATGGTTATTCGCACCCTTTTGTCATCCAGAGGCGGCGGGCCCGATGACAAGCAGAGACCAAGTTTGGTCATTCTGCACCCTTGTATCATCCAGAGGCGGCGGGCCCGATGATACGCGGAGATACCTTATGGTTATTCGCACCCTTTTGTCATCCAGAGGCGGCGGGCCCGATGACAAGCAGAGACCAAGTTTGGTCATTCTGCACCCTTGTATCATCCAGAGGCGGCGGGCCCGATGATACGCGGAGATACCTTATGGTTATTCGCACCCTTTTGTCATCCAGAGGCGGCGGTCCCGATGACAAGCAGAGACCAAGTTTGGTCATTCTGCACCCTTGTATCATCCAGAGGCGGCGGGCCCGATGATACGCGGAGATACCTTACGGTTATCCGCACCCTTTTGTCATCCAGAGGCGGCGGGCCCGATGATACGCGGAAATACCTGAGTGGTTATCCGTATGAACATTCTTTTGCTATCTGTAAGACGGAACGCTTGATAGCATGCAGAGACTGACATAGTCTTCTGCACCTTTCGTTCCTCCGGGAACAACAAGTCATTTACATGCGGAAATTTCATGGTCACCCGCGACCCTCGTCAACCGAGAGGAGCGAAATTAGTGTCATACACTAATTTTCGTCCGGAGACCTTTGCTTGATGACATGCGACCATTCTTTGGTCCTTGTGAGGTGCTTGGCACCCATCATTAGGCAATTTGTGAAATTTTGGGAACAACAAGTCATTTGCATGCGGAAATTTCATGGTCACCCGCGACCCTCGTCAACCGAGAGGAGCGAAATTAGTGTCATACACTAATTTTCGTCCGGAGACCTTTGCTTGATGACATGCGACCATTCTTTGGTCCTTGTGAGGTGCTTGGCACCCATCATTAGGCAATTTGTGAAATTTTGGGAACAACAAGTCATTTGCATGTGGAGATTTTATGGTCACCTGCGACTCTCGTCAAATCGAGAGGAACGAAATTAGTGTCTTATCTTTACTTTCCTTTTATCTCCAATAAAAGACAAGTAAAGAGGGGCAACTGTCATACCCTAATTTCGTCCGGGGACCTTTGCTTGATGACATGCGACCATTCTTTGGTCCTCGTGAGGTGCTTGGCACCCATCATTAGGCAATTTATGAAATTCCAGGACATGCCGAAAAACCAAAAAAAATATTGATGCACAATCCGTAAGTTTCCGTGACACACCGGAAATCAAATGGAAGCATCGTTGCATAATTAAGTGAGGTTCCGTAACATCCCGTAAGTCAAAAGGGGGATGATTATGTAATCCGCAAGGTTCCGTAACATTACGGAAAGAAAACAAGTATCGTTACGAAATTCGTAAGTTTCCGTAACTTTACGAAAAAAGAATCACCAAAAAAACAGCAGAGGGGGTGTACTTAGTAAAAATGGGGGTGCAAATAGCACCCAGGCCCACTTGGGCCCTCTAGAATATTCCTCCAGAAGGTTGTTGCTTCTGGAGGAAGCAACCTGGCTCGCCTGGGGGAGCTGAGCTCGCCTGGGCGAGCTGGGCGGCAACCACCTCCCCTATTTTGCTATAAATAGGGGAGGAAGTGAAGAAGAAAGGGGTTCAGCCCCTTAGGCACTTCTCTCTCTTTCGAATTTGCTTGGAAAAATTGTTTCCGTGAAGAAAATCTAAGCCGAGGCGCTTCCGAAATGTTTCCGTAACGTTTTCCGTGAAGAATTTCGCAAAGGTTTCAACCGTTCTTCGACGTTCTTCATTCGTTCTTCATCGTTCTTCGATCTTCAACGGGTAAGTACCTCGAACCAAGCTTTTCGATTCATTCTATGTACCCGTAGTGGTCCACATTGTGTTTCGTGCATTTTTATTCTCGTTTTGTTTACTTTTTATACCCCCTGTTGACGTGCTTAAGCCATTTTACTTAAGTCATTTCTCGCTTAACTTAAAAATAAAATAAATTTCCACCGAACGTTTGAATTGTATTATCCATTAACTTCGGTTAAAATAAATTCCGACCGTTCGGTCGTGCCGTAACCACGTTGGAAATCAAAAAGAGGTAAAAAATAATATAATAATCAAAAAGACATCTTTTAGTAAAATAAAGCGGAAAATCAATCGGACGTTTTCTCTTTGGGATTTCTCATTCTTAATCGAATTGATTAATAACTAAAGTGAAACTAAAGGCTAAAATCAATTCGCCTAGTCAAGCTCGTCCATAAAAATAGGCTTTTGAAGTTTGTCATTTCATTTTCTCACTAAGTAAAATGGATCATTTTTAAGGTCCAACGCCTTAAAATGATCACCTCTTAAAGTAAAAAAGAATCACTTGATAAAAAAGAACTACGTAGGTCTGATTTTCTCATCCCAAATTGAGGAATACGTAGGAGCAAAGGGAAACACCCTTGTCGACCACAAAAAGAGAAAATATAAAAAGGGTATAAAGGATATAGAGACATAAAAAGGGAACATAAAAAATCAAAGTCATGTTTGCACATTCGATTAAAGGCTGCCGTCCCTTGGGGCGGACGTGTGGGGTGCTAATACCTTCCCCGTGCGTAAATACAACTCCCGAACCTTTCACTTAAAAGTTCGTAGATCGCGTCTTTTCCGGTTTTTCCGACGTTTTCCTCAAATAAACGTTGGTGGCGACTCCGCGCGTATTCCTTTCGTGGAACACGCATCCCGCGAGTCACGCGTCGCCCTCCCGCCGAAGGGTAGGTTGCGACACTCACCTCCACCTCTAAAATTTAATTGGATTGGGTTTCTACCAATTCAATTAAATTTATTTCCAACCACACACATCAAATATTCACTTAGTGCATGTGAAATTACAAAACTACTCCTAATACAAAAACTAGTCTAGGTGCCCTAAAATACAAGGGCTGAAAAATCCTATATTTCTAAGGTACCCTACCTACATTATGGAACCCTAAATACAAGGTCCAAAAATAATGAAACCTTAATCTAATATTTACAAAGATAAGTGGGCTCGTACTTAGCCCATGGGCCCAAAATCTACCCTAAGACTCATTAGAACCCTAGGGCCTTCTCTTGCATCTCTGGCCCAATCTACTTGGAGTCTTCTATCCAATACCCTTGCAGGGTAGGATTGCATCGGTGTACGCCACATTGGGTGGTGTATAGTTGGGAGGCAAGCCATATGGCAGGAAGGCGTGCTTGTTTTGAATTTGCACATAATAGGGGCTGCCCGTATTTCCCAAATCTTTGCCTACCATATCTGAGGTTGGATGATTCATATGGTTGAGGCCAGATGGGGGCGTCAGGTTCACCTTAGCAACAGCGCTAGTAGCGGCAACTACAACCGCATTGGCTTCCATTATCTTCTTCATGCTCATCATGGCCTCCATCATTGTGGCCATTTTCTCTTTCATGGCCTCCATGTCGGCCTTCATCTGCTCTTGCACCTCCTCTACTTCACCCATTACTCTAGATCTAGCACGGGTTCGGGGCGCTGTAAAGCGTGTTCTTTTCTTTTTGATAACAATGATTAAGTTCATTTTTTTTCAAGGAAAGAATGCAATGTGTAGAAGCAAAGCTTCAAGAATTATTTTTATGATGCCAAGGAATTTAAGAATTATTTTGATGATGCCAAGGAATTTAAAATATCATTCAAGATGAATTTCAAGGATGAAGAAAGCAAGATGTCGAGCAAAGAAAAGATCTCAAGTTAAGAATTAAGATAGACTCTTAGAAAAGTTTTTGAAAAGCACAAATGATTGGCCAAGTGAGTTTCTATCTTAACAAAAACTTTTCCAAGCATTTTACTCTCTGGTAATCAATTACCAGAGGTTGTAATCGATTACTAGTGGCCACAAAGCTTTCTGGAAATGTATTCAAAGTTTTCAAAGCTGTAATCGATTACCAAAACTATGTAATCAATTACCAATTCTTTAAAACAGTTAAAAATGATTTTGTAAGTGTGTAATCGATTACACATCATATGTAATCGATTACCAGAGCTTTTGAACGTTGGACATTTGAATTTTGAATAAAAATAACAGTGTAATCAATTATGCCAATGCTGTAATCGATTACCAGGGAGGATTTTCGAGAAAATCTGCCAACAGTCACAACTTTTCATTGGATTTTTTAATGGCCATCAAAGGCATTTAAATAGGTGACTTGGGCATGAATTTTCTTTAGAGTTTTCCCTGTTCACAATAGGCATAATCCTCTCAAACAAAAATCTCTTATCTTCAAAAATTCCTTGGCCAAACACTTGTGTTATTCAATAAGGAATTGAGGGCTTCATTGTAACATCTGTCTCTTTCAAGAGAGATAATTTCTTCTTCTTCTTCTTACTTCTGAAAATGGGCTAAGAGACCGTGAGTCTCTTGTTGTAAAACATCTGAGCATAAAGGAAGGGTTTTCCTTGTGTGTTTCAGAAGGTGTAAAGGATTTGTGAGATAGTGGAACTCCCAAGCGGGTTTCTTGGGGACTGAACGTAGGCAACGGACTTTGCCGAACCAGTATAAAAACTGTGTTTTCACTTTCTCTTCCCTTAAACTCTTTTATTTATTGTTGCTTATTGTTTCTATTCAGTAAGTTTAATTTGAACATTATTAAGGGATTCATTTTAAAAGGAATCTTGGGACTTGGGTTAAAATCAAAGTAGAATTTTTAATTGGGAAATAGTTTGTGATATCTTAATTCAACCCCCATTCTTAAGATATCTGAGGCCACTTGTTCAACAAGTGGTATCAGAGCTTCATTCTGGTACAAAGTTTAGAAGCTTCAAGAATTAATGGCCTCATCAAACTACTTTTTCCCCGAAGGCAATTCAATTAATAGGCCTCCCATTTTTAATGGAGTGGGTTACCACTATTGGAAAACCTGCATGCAAATCTTCATAGAGGCTATAGATTTAAACATTTGGGAAGCCATAGAAATAGGACCTTATATTCCCACCATGGTTTCTGGAAATACAACAATAGAAAAGCCTAGGGAAGATTGGAGTAAGGAAGAAAGAAGACTAGTACAATATAAATTAAAAGCCAAAAACATAATTACATATGCCCTAGGAATAGATGAATACTTTAGGGTATCAAACTGTAAAAGTGCAAAGGATATGTGGGATACCCTACAAGTAACACATGAAGGCACAACAAATGTTAAAAGATGTAGGATAAACACATTAACTCATGAATATGAACTATTTAGGATGAATGCAAATGAAAGTATACAAGACATGCAAAAGAGGTTCACACACATAGTTAATCATCTTGCATCTTTAGGAAAAATATTTCCAAATGAGGATCTAATAAATAAAGTTTTGTGATGTCTAAGTAGAGAATGGCAACCCTAGGTAACAGCCATCACAAAATCTCGAGATTTATCTAGTATGTCTCTTGCCACATTATTTGGTAAATTACAGGAACATGAGATGGAGTTGCAAAGACTAAATCAACATGAAGAAAATGATAAGAAGAAGGGAATTGCTCTTAAAGCCTCATCTTCAATCCAAGAAGAAAGTGATATGGAAGATTCAATTGACTTGTATGATGATGAAGAACTTAGTCTCTTTGTCAAAAGATTTAACAATTTCTTAGGATGAGAGAAACTCAAAGAAGACAAAACTTCAAACCTAAAAGAAGGATTGAAGAATCATCTCAAACTCCAAGATGCTATGAGTGAAATCAACTCGGACATCTGAGGGTTGATTGTCCAATCTTTAAGAAAAGAATGGAGAAATTTGAAAACAAGAACATTGGAGAAAAGAAGGCAAAGAAGGCCTACATCACAAGGGATGATAACGACTTAGAATCGTCTGATGATTCTGAAAAAGAAGTGATTAATCTATGTCTAATGGGAAAAAACTATGAAAGTGACAAAGAGGTAACATCTTCTAACAAATCTATTTCTTTTGATGAGTTACAAGATGCATTTGTTGAATTACATAGCGAATCTATTAAACTTGCAAAACTTGTTTCTTCATCTAAGAAAACTATTTCAGATTTAGAGAAAGAGATTTCAAAGTTAAATAAAGAGTTAGATCATCTTAAATCTGAAGTGTCAATCTCTAAATCAAGTGATAAAGTTCATGCTTCTAATATGACTATTGAAAAAGAAAATTCATGTGAATGTTGTAGTAAATATGTAGAAGAAATTAAAAATCTGAAAAACTCACTTGCCAAATTCTCAAGTGGCAAAAACAACCTAGATATTATATTAGGAAAACAAAGATGTATTTTTGATAAAGCAGGGATTGGATATAAACCATAAAAATGACAAAATTTTTATAAAAATTTCTTTTCTTCAACACAAAAATATAATTCTCCTTTCATTACATATTTTTACTGTGGAAGAAAAGGGCATGACATATCTACATGCTATTTTAGGAAAAATTGCAACAATATTAAAATGATTTGATTGTTCACACTAACACTCAAGGACCCAATAAAGATTGGGTACCTAAGTCACAATATTGATCTTGTAGGAACCCTTGAGGAAAAAGTGGTACATAGATAGCGGGTGCTCAAAACATATGACGGGAGATGCATCAAAGTTCACACATATCTCTCCCAAGAAAAGCAGGCATGTAACCTATGGTGACAACAACAAAGGTAGAATTCTTGGAGTTGCAAAAATAGGTAAAAATTCTTCAACCTCCATTGAAAATGTTCTACTAGTTGAAGGTCTTAAGCGCAGTGTACTTAGTGTTAGTCAATTGTGTGATAAAGGCTATCTGGTATCATTTGATCCTCAAAAATGTGTCATCGAACATGGATATGATACAAATATAAAGCATATAGGGTTTATAGTCAATAATGTTTACATGATAGACTTAAGTCAAAAACTAGGTGATAATCAATGTTTTCTTAGCAAATATAATGATCCATGGCTATGGCATAAAAGGATTGCTCACATTGACATGGAACACTTAAACAAATTAATTTAAAAAGATTTAGTTGTTGGTTTGCCAAAACTAAAATTTGAAAAAGATAGACTATGTGATGCATGCCAAAAGAGAAAACAAACTAGAGTTTCATTCAAATCCAAAAACATTGTTTCAACTACTCAACCTTTACAATTATTACACATGGATTTGTTTGGCCCTTCTAGAATCATGAGTCTTGGAGGAAGTTACTATGCCCTTGTTATAGTTGATGACTATTCTAGATACACTTGGACACTATTTATCACTCATAATAATGATGCATTTCAAGCATTTAGGAAACTTTCAAAAATGATTCAAAACAAGAAAAATCTCAAAATTATATCTATTAGGAGTGATCATGGGGTGAATTTGAAAATAAAGAATTTGAATTATTTTGTGATAAGCATGGCATTGAACATAACTTTTCTACACCTAGAACCCCTCAACAAAATGGAGTTATTGAAAGGAAAAATAGATCTTTGGAAGAAATTGCTAGAACCTTATTAAATGACACTCCTCTTCCAAAATATTTTTGAGCTGAAGCCGTTAATACTGCATGCTATATCATGAATAGGGCTTTAATAAGACCCATTTTAAAGAAAACTCCATATGAAATGTTTAATGGTAGAAAACCCAACATTTCACACCTTCATGTTTTTGGTTGCAAATGCTTTGTATTAAACAATGGAAAAGAAAACTTAGGAAAGTTTGATGCTAAGTCAGATGAAGGAATTTTCCTTGGTTATTCCTTGCATAGTAAAGCTTATAGAATATATTGTTAGACAAGTGGCCTCAGATATCTTAAGAAGGGGGGGTTGAATTAAGATATTCCAAACTGTTTCCCCTAATTAAAAATCTATTTCACTTTTTACTCAAGTTATGAATTCCCTTAATGACAAACTTCTTAAATATTAATTCAAATGAAGCAACTTGAATATGAATATAAAGCAATAATAAATAAAGGAGATTAAGGGAAGAGAAAATGCAAACTCAGTTTTATACTGGTTCGGCCACACCCTTGTGCCTACGTCCAGTCCCCAAGCAACCCGCTTGAGAGTTGCACTATCTTGTAAATTCCTTTTACAAGTTCTAAACACACAAGGACAATCCTTCCTTTGTGTTTAGAGATCCTTTACAACAAGAGACTCACAGTCTCTTAATCCCTTAGAGAATGAGAAGAAGAAGAGGAACAAATCTCTCTAGAAAGAGATGGATTTTACAGATTGAGCACTCAAATAATTCCTTAATGAATTGCAGTTGAATTGGCCAAGGAATTCTTAAGAGGATAAAATGAATTTGCTCTTTGAGAGGATAAACACTTTGTTGTACTGAAAATCTCTAAGCAATTTCGTGTTTAAGTCACATATATATAGACCATTGGTGGTCATGAGTAAAGCCTTTGAAAAGTTGTGACTCTTGAAATTATTTTTTTGAAAATCATGTCTGGTAATCGATTACAGTAATTGTGTAATCGATTACAGCTTTTAAAATTTGAATTAAAACGTTTACTAACTGCTGGTAATCGATTACCAAAATTGTGTAATCGATTACACAGTCTAAAATTTCGAATTCAAATTTTTGTAGCTGTTATAAAACGTATTTGGCCACTGGTAATCGATTACATCCTCTGGTAATCGATTACCAGAGAGTAAAACCTTTGAGAAACACTTTTTAATTTAAATCACTTGGCCAAACCCTTGCTAATTCAATTAGGAATTCCCTTCCTAATATTCTAGTGATCATCTTGATGTTGTGACTTGTAATCTTGAAGTATTGTCTTGAATTTTAATCTTGAAAAGCCCATTTGCATCAATTGCAACACATCATCATGATCATCATCAAAACATCAAAGCCAATTGCATCTACAATCTCCCCCTTTTTGATGATGACAATACAATACCTGAAATCAAGATTCAAGCAAGCAACAAACAATTGTATATAGATAAAATGTGCATTCGTTTACTCCCCTTATATTTCGGAATTCATGATCACTTGATTTCTAAGTTTGTTAAGCTTTTTCTTAAGCTTTTTCCACAACCTTTTCTCCCCCTTTGGCAACATCAAAAAGCCAAAGAACTCGGAAATCAACACAGATATAACAATGGAGTAGCAAGATATAAGTATCAGAGTATTAAATACAATAAGCCAAACTCACAAACAAGAAATAATCAAACCAGAATTCAAATAACATAAAATGTCAACAACCACAAAACATCCAAGACTGAAATTTAAAAACCAAAAGATAAATAAGCAAAGTACTTTAGCATAATAATGTAAATTCTAAGAAACTAAAAGCCAAAATACACGGCTTATAAAAGATAAATAATCAGAACCTAAAATCTAAGAAGACGGAGGTGGTGGTGGAAGATCGAAACTCTGACGAATGTATCCGACATCCTCTTCAAGCTGTGTAAGACGAATGTCCATACCGGCAAAGCGTGAATCTAACGAGTCAAAGCGGTCACCAACATAAGAACGAAGACCCCGTAATTCGGAGAGGACTTCATTCATGAGTGCAGAATCTTCACGATGAGGAGGAGGTGAAGGAGTACGTTCATCTTGAGGAGGGAGTGCATCCTTCTTCAGCCATTGTCCATTCCGATCTTTACGATACCCAAAGGAGGTCACTGCACCAGCACCAATGGCAAAGGAACGCTTGACTTGAACAAAGGGTTCATCATCAAGCGGAATTTGAAAATGACGCAAAAACAGAGTAATCAAATGTGGATAAGGAAGAGGTGCATTGGCCCGTAATGCCTTATGCATTCGGTACCGAACCAAATGGGCCCAGTCGATCTGACGACCGGTTAGAAAAGCCCACATAAGAATCAAATCCTCCTCAGAGGCTTGTGCTAAATTTGAAGACCGAGGAAGCAAAATTCTAACAATGATATAATGCATGATGCGATTATCAAAAGTTAATGACCCGACCAGCAATCTACCGGTCATTTCAGCTTGATCATTGCAGACCATGCGACGAGCATCATGACTTGAATAATCGAATTTCTAGTCATCAACAATGGTGCCCTCAAAAGGTGCACCTTGACTGGGTAAATGAGTCAAAGAAAAGAAAAGTGACTGATCAATGACCATAGAAGTACCATGCACCTCAGACATAATAATACCATCCTGAATTTTTAAATTGCAGTAGAAGACCTTAACAAGTTCAGGATAATATGGCAATTTTAATGACATGAAATCAACAAGACCAGAATTTTGAAACACTTGATAGCAATCAAACGTTTCATCATTAAAGAACTCTACGTCTAGGTACTTAGGATCTAAGATTATTCTAGAAGAAAACTGAGAAAGGTACCGTAGACGTTGATCATCGGATGAAAACAGTGTTGATGATCTTGGAGATGACAAAGAAGGAGGAATAGGTGTTGTGGGTGCTCCGGATGGGCCGTGACGGCGATGGGCAGCAGCGGTAGCGGTGGAGGATGATCCCTTTCTCTTTTTGATCGGTTGAAGTGAAAGAGGAGTGAAAAAAAGGAAGATTGGGCTTTACGGGACGTTATTTGGTGAAGAATTGAGTGAGAATCGAAGGTTTGAAGTTCTAGGTATGGAGGAAAACGTGGAGGAAGCTTTGGCTGCGCAGCAGCTCTGATTTCGTGAGTATTTATAGAAGATGACGCATTGTAATCGATTACAGGTATTGGTAATCGATTACAGGCCCAATAAGCCTTCTGGTAATCGATTACAGGATGTTGTAATCGATTACAGGCTGCCTGTTCATGTGTAATCGATTACACTGGATGGTAATCGATTACCAGAGCCTATTCGATGCTAGTTTCTAAGAGAATATCTATTTTTATGCTCAAATACATCCTATATGACTAATTTTCACTACTAATACACTAAATTCAATCATTCAATTACTATATACACAAGAAATCATAAATTCTATCATAAAAACAAGAATTCAAACAAGATCAAACAAAATAATCTACAATCAAAAGGTAAAATTAAATCAACCAATCAATCAACCAATCAATCCCTATTTTTCTAAATCTCTTACATCTAAGAGACCTAATTCTCTTCTAATAGAGAAGAACACTTCCTTGGGGAGAGGTTTAGTGAAAATATCAGCAAGTTGATTCTTAGTATCAACAAATTCTAATACACAATCTCCTTTTAAGACATGATCTCTAAGAAAGTGGTATCTAATCTCTATATGTTTAGTTCTTGAATGTTGAACTGGGTTTTTGGATAGATTTATGGCACTAGTATTATCACACTTAATAGGTATGCGATCAAGAATGATGCCATAGTCAGATAATTGTTGCTTCATCCATAAAATCTGTGCACAACAACTACCGGCAGAGATATACTCCGCTTCAGCAGTAGATAAAGCAACACTGTTTTGTTTCTTACTATGCCATGAGACAAGAGCCGATCCAATAAATTGACAAGTTCCACTTGTACTTTTTCTATCAGTTTTAGATCCGGCAAAATCAGAATCAGAATATCCTATTAAGTTACATGTTGAATTCTTAGGATACCATAATCCTAAATTGATTGTTCCTAATAGATATCTCATGATTCTCTTTAATGCACTTAAATGTGATTGTTTGGGGTTGGATTGAAACCTAGCACACATGCATACACTAAACATAATATCAGGTCTACTAGCAGATAAATAAAGAAGAGATCCGATCATACCTAGATATTGTTTTATGTCTATAGACTGACCAGATTCATCTTTATCTAAGTAACAATTAGTGCTCATCGGTGTAGACATGTGTTTTGCACTATCCATCCCAAATCTTTTGATCAATTCCTTATAGTATTTGGATTGATTGATGAATATACCTTCTTGAGTTTGCTTGATTTGTAATCCCAGAAAGTACTTTAGTTCTCCCATCATTGACATTTCAAATTCACTTTGCATATCAAGGGAAAACTCCTTGCACAATGAATCATTAGTGGATCCAAAAATTATATCATCAACATATATTTGAACCAGCAAAAAATCATTATGCTTTCTCTTTATGAATAATGTGGTATCCACTTTACCTCTGGAGAATTCTTTTTCTAGAAGAAAATTACTTAATCGTTCATACCATGCCCTAGGGGCTTGTTTCAAACCATAAAGAGCCTTTTGTAATTTATAAACATGGTTTGGTTTATCAGAAATTTCAAAACCAGGGGGTTGTTCAACATATACCTCTTCTTGAATTAAGCCATTTAGAAAGGCACTCTTAACATCCATTTGATAAAGTTTAAAGTTCATTATGGATGCATATGCCAAAAGCATTCTAATGGCTTCTAATCTTGCAACAGGAGCATATGTTTCTTCATAGTCTATTCCCTCTTCTTGATTATACCCTTTTGCTACTAACCTGGCTTTATTTCTAATAATTATACCATGTTCATCTAATTTATTTCTAAAAACCCATTTTGTTCCTATGACAGGATAATTTTCAGGTTTTCCTACTAATTTCCACACATTGTTTCTTTCAAATTGGTTTAGTTCTTCTTGCATGGCAATGATCCAATTATCATCTACTATGGCTTCTTTTATATTTTTAGGTTCAATCATAGATACAAAAGCCATATTATTGCATAAATCTTTAAGAGAATGTCTAGTTGTTACCCCTTTTGAGATATCACCAATAATGTTATCGAGGGGATGATCTCTTGAAGTTTTCCATTCTCTTGGGAGTACATCATTGGATTTGCCTTCTTCTGGAGGATCTTCATTGTTTCCTTTGTCATTTCCTTTGGAATCTTGTTCATGAATGTTCATATGTTCTAAAGAATCTGCAATGTCATCTAGCATATTCTTTGTTGACAATATAGCATTAGATTCATCAAAGGTAACATGAATGGATTCCTCTATATTCATAGTTCTCTTATTATATATTCTATATGCTTTGCTTTGTAAAGAATATCCAAGAAAAATGCCTTCATCAGATTTTGCATCGAATTTTCCTAGATTATCTTTACCATTATTAAGTACAAAGCACTTGCACCCAAAAACATGTAGATGAGAAATATTAGGTTTTCTACCGTTAAATAACTCATATGGGGTTTTCTTTAAAATAGGTCTTATCAAGGCTCTATTCATGATGTAACATGCAGTATTGACAGCTTCAGCCCAAAAATACTTTGGAAGAGAAGTATCATTTAATAAAGTTCTTGCAATTTCTTCCAATGACCTATTTTTCCTCTCAACAACTCCATTTTGTTGAGGAGTTCTTGGTGCAGAAAAATTATGTTCAATACCATGTTCATCACAAAATAATTCAAAATCTTTATTTTCAAATTCACCCCATGATCACTTCTAATGGATGCAATCTTGAGATTTTTCTTGTTTTGTATGACTTTAGCAAGTTTCCTAAATGCATGGAATGAATCACTTTTATGTGTAATAAATAATGTCCAAGTATATCTAGAGAAATCATCAACTATAACTAAAGCATAGTAATTTCCTCCAAAACTCATGGTTCTAGATGGACCAAATAGATCCATATGCAATAACTGTAATGGTTGAGTGGTTGAAACAACATTTTTAGATTTGAATGAGACTCTTGTTTGTTTGCCCTTTTGACATGCATCGCATAATTTATCTTTTTCAAATTTCAATTTAGGCAAACCAACTACTAAATCTTTTGAAATTAATTTATTTAAGTGATCCATGTTTATGTGAGCAATTCTTTTATGCCATAACCATGGATCATCATCTTTACTAAGAAAGCAATGATTGTTTTCTTGTTTTATGCTTAAGTCTATCATGTAAACATTATTGACTCTATGTCCTACATGCTTTATATTAATGTCATGCTTATGTTCTATAAGACATTTCTGAGAATCAAATGATACTAGATAGCCTTTGTCACATAGTTGACTAACGCTAAGCAGGCTATGCTTAAGGCCTTCAACAAGTAGAACATTTTCAATGGAGTTTGAAGAATTTGTACCTATTTTACCCACTCCAAGAATTCTACCTTTGTTGTTGTCACCATATGTTACATGCCCGCTTTTCTTTGGAGATATGTGTGTAAAATTTGATGCATCTCCAGTCATATGTTTTGAACATCCGCTATCTATGTACCACTTCTTTCTCAAAGATACCTGCATAATCAAGTTTTTGACTTAGGTACCCAAATTTTATTGGGTCCTTGCATGTTAGTATAAACTGAGGATCCTTTTGGGACCCATATCATTTTAATATTACTGTAATTTTTCTTGAAGTAGCAAGTTGATATGCCATGTCCTCTTCTTCCACAGTAAAAACAAGTGATAGAATTAGAATTGCATTTTTGTGTGGAAGTGGAAAAGTTTTTATGAACCTTTTGTAGTTTTTCAGATTTATACCCTAGTCCATTTTTATTTGACACATATCTTTGTTTACTTAATATAACATCTAAATTATTTCTACTATATGAAAATTTTGCAAGTGAATTTTTTAACTCTTTAATTTCTTTTACATATTTATCACAACAGCTACAAGAATCTGTTATTTTCTTGTCATTAATAGTGGAGATATTAACTTTTTCATTTGTTTTAGAGATTGAAACCTCATTTCTAAGAAGATCTAATTCTTTGTTTAATTTTGAAATTTCATTTTCTAAATTTGAAATTGTTTTCTTTGATGATGAAACTAATTTTGCAAGTTTAATTGATTCTTTATGCAAATCAGCAAATGCATCTTGCAATTCATCAAAAGAAATAGATAAGTTGTTTGAAGATGTTACCTCTTCATCACTTTCATAACTTTTTGCCATAAGGCAAAGATTTATCTCTTCATTTTCAGAATCATCAGAGGATTCCAAATCATTTTCATCCCATGTGATGTATGCTTTCTTTAGTTTCTTCTCACTATGATTTTTCTTTTCAGATTTTTCCATCTTTTTCTTGAAGATGGGACAATCAACCATCAGATGTCCAGGTTGATTGCATTCAAAGCATTTTAGAGTAGAGGATGAATTTTCTGTCCTTCTCTTTGATTTAAAATTTGGTCGCCTCTGATTTCCTCTTACTTTAAGAAATTTGTTGAACCTTTTTACAAAGAAACTTAGATCATCATCATCATCTGCATCATTATCCTGATCACTTTCTTCTTGAATTGAGGATGATGCTTTAAGAGCAATTCCTTTCTTTTTCTTGTCATTTTCTTCATTTTGGTGCAATCTCAATAGTTCCATCTCGTGTTCCTGCAACTTACCAAATAAAGTGGCAAGAGACATGTTAGACAAATCTCTTGATTCAGAAATAGCCGTTACTTTGGGTTGCCATTCTCTACTTAAACATCTTAGCACCTTGTTTATAAGATCTTCATTTTGAAATTCTTTGCCTAAGGCTGCTAGATGATTTACTATATGTGTAAATCTCTTTTGCATACTCTGAATATTTTCATTTGTATTCATTCTAAATAATTCATACTCATGAGTTAGTGCATTTATCCTAGATCTTTTAACATCTGTAGTTCCTTCATGTGTTAATCGAAGAGTGTCCCACATTTCCTTAGCACTCTTGCAATTTGAAACTCTGAAATATTCATCCATTCCTAGGGCAGATGTTATTATGTTTTTGGCTTTTAGGTTGTATTGTACTCGTTTTCTATCCTCTTCAGACCATCTATCTCTAGGTTTTTCTATGGTTATGCTTTCACTTGATGAACTACCATCTATTGAAACTCTTTCTACTGTGGTGGGTATATAAGGCCCTATTTCAATGGCTTCCCAGATATTTAGATCTATTGCCTCGATAAAAATTTGCATTCGGGTTTTCCAGTAGTGGTAACCCTCTCCATTAAAGATTGGAGGTCTATTGATAGAATTCCCTTCTGGAAATAAGGAATTTGCTGAGGCCATCTTTTTCTTGAAGCTTCTAAACTTTGTACAAGAATGAAGCTCTGATACCACTTGTTAGACAAGTGGCCTCAGATATCTTAAGAAGGGGGGGTTGAATTAAGATATTCCAAACTGTTTCCCCTAATTAAAAATCTATTTCACTTTTTACTCAAGTTATGAATTCCCTTAATGACAAACTTCTTAAATATTAATTCAAATGAAGCAACTTGAATATGAATATAAAGCAATAATAAATAAAGGAGATTAAGGGAAGAGAAAATGCAAACTCAGTTTTATACTGGTTCGGCCACACCCTTGTGCCTACGTCCAGTCCCCAAGCAACCCGCTTGAGAGTTGCACTATCTTGTAAATTCCTTTTACAAGTTCTAAACACACAAGGACAATCCTTCCTTTGTGTTTAGAGATCCTTTACAACAAGAGACTCACAGTCTCTTAATCCCTTAGAGAATGAGAAGAAGAAGAGGAACAAATCTCTCTAGAAAGAGATGGATTTTACAGATTGAGCACTCAAATAATTCCTTAATGAATTGCAATTGAATTGGCCAAGGAATTCTTAAGAGGATAAAATGAATTTGCTCTTTGAGAGGATAAACACTTTGTTGTACTGAAAATCTCTAAGCAATTTCGTGTTTAAGTCACATATATATAGACCATTGGTGGTCATGAGTAAAGCCTTTGAAAAGTTGTGACTCTTGAAATTATTTTTTTGAAAATCATGTCTGGTAATCGATTACAGTAATTGTGTAATCGATTACAGCTTTTAAAATTTGAATTAAAACGTTTACTAACTGCTGGTAATCGATTACCAAAATTGTGTAATCGATTACACAGTCTAAAATTTCGAATTCAAATTTTTGTAGCTGTTATAAAACGTATTTGGCCACTGGTAATCAATTACATCCTCTGGTAAGCGATTACCAGAGAGTAAAACCTTTGAGAAACACTTTTTAATTTAAATCACTTGGCCAAACCCTTGCTAATTCAATTAGGAATTCCCTTCCTAATATTCTAGTGATCATCTTGATGTTGTGACTTGTAATCTTGAAGTATTGTCTTTGATTGATTACTTTTGATGCTTGTTTTCTACTTGAGTGTAGACTGTCCTTGATGATTGTGATTGAATTTGATTGACTGTGTTTGATGATTGATTGATTGTATTTTTTATTGTGTGTTTGATTGTCTTTGATGTTTGTTCCTGATTGAGTTTTTGATTGTTTTTAAAGAATCTATTAAACTTTTCAAATTAGTTTCATGTTTTAAGAAAACTATTTAATTTAGAAAAGGAAATTTTGAAATTGAAATTTGAAATTGAAAATTGAAATTTGAAAAGTTAAATTTGAAAATTGAAAATAAAAATTTGAAATTTGAAATTAAAATTTGAAAGTTGGAAGTTGGAAGTAGTTATTGGAAGTTGAAAGTTAAAAATGGAAGTTGGAAGTTGGAAGTGGAAGTTACTGGAAGTTGGAAGTTGGAAATGAAAGTTATTGGAAGTTGAAAGTTGAAAATGGAGGTTGGAAGTTGGAAGGGGAAGTTACTAAAAGTTGAAATTGGAAGTTGGAATTTAAAATTTAAAATTTAAAATTTAAAATTTAAATTTTAAAAATTTGAAATTTGAAATTTGAAATTTGAAATTTGAATTTTGAATTTTGAATTTTGAATTTTGAATTTTGAATTTTTTTTTAATAATAGAAATTATTGTGTATAGTTAGTTGATTGTTAATTTAATTAATTTGATTTGAAATATTTGATGATTGATTGTGTTTGATTGATGTGTTATTGTACTTGTTTTTGCTTGATTAATATTGAATGATTGTTTTAATGCCTTTTGGTATCACTTATTCTCATACATTGCAACAAGTGGTAACATCTTTCTCCTCTCTATTCATGATTTGTTTTTGATGTTGACAAAGGGGAAGAGAAAGATAAAAGATAAAATAGTAAGAAAAATTATCTATTGTTTATGAGACAATTTGTTTACATAAGAAAAATATGAAATCTTCAACTGTCTCATATAAGCAATCATTGCAAAACCAAGGGGGAGTAAACTATATGCAAATAGATATTTTTTCTTTGTTGTTGCTCCTAACCTACAGGTGGTTGTCATCATAAAAAAGGGGGAGAATGTAAATCATGAAGATTTTGATGATATCAAGAAGAATTAAGAATTTTCTTGAGAAAGGGGGAGAATGTAAATCATGCAAGCTTTGATGGTGTCGAGAAGAAATCACATGTTTGTCATCATCAAAAAGGGGGAGAATGTGAATGTATGTATACATGATTTTGATGATGTCAAAGAAGAATCTAACAAGGCTGCTTCAAATGATAAGCATTTGCTTCAAGAATAATTCAAGATTGCTTCAACAAACAAAGCCTTATTTTAAGATTCACTAAAGACCAAGCCTTGCCTTAAAACAAAGTGCTTTCAAGACATGCAAGGCTCTGGTAATCGATTACCAGGAAGTGTAATCGATTACCAGAAGACAGGGTTGAGAAATAGCTGTTGAAAAAGGTTTTGAATTTGAATTTTCAACATGTAATCGATTACCATATGTCTGTAATCGATTACCAGCAACGAAACTTTGGAAATTCAAATTCAAAAGTCATAACCCTTCAAATTATAATTGTGTAATCGATTACACAAACATTGTAATCGATTACCAGTGGAAAGTTTTCAAAAAATCTGCCAACAGTCACATCTTTTCATTAGATTTGTGAATGGTCATCAAAGGCCTATAAATAGGTGACTTGGGCACGAATTTTATGCAGAGAGTTTTGCTTGGCAAAAATGTCTTATCCTCTCAAAAGACAATGAGAGAGATTCCAAAAGAACTTCATTGTCAAATGCTCTCTCAAAAGAAATCTTTGGCCAAACACTTGCAAAATCTATAAGGATTCCTACATGATCTTTATTGTAATATTTTTCTCTTGAAGAGAGAATTCTTCTTCCATTCTTCTTATTCAATGAGATTGGTTAAGAGACTGTGAGTCTCTTGTTGTAAAGGATTCCTGAACACAAGGGATGGGTTGTCCCTGTGTGGTTTAGACTTTGTAATGGATTTTACAAAGATAGTGGAAATCTCAAGTGGGTTGCTTGAGTACTGGACGTAGGCACGGGTTGTGGCTGAACCAGTATAAAACTGTGTTTGCATTCTCTCTTCCCTTATCTCATTTATGTTATTGCAATCAATTTTGCCTTGCATGTTTATAGAACATTATTAAATTGATTGTTGTTGCTTCTTCTGCATTCTAAGTTTATCCCTCTTAAGATTATTGAGGCCACAAGGTCCAACATATATAATAAGAGAACTATGACTATTGAAGAATCTATTCATATTTCCTTTGATGAGTCTAATGTTATTCCTCCAAGAAAGGATATTTTAGATGATATTGCAAAATCTTTAGAACAAATGCATATTTATGGACAAGATTCTAAAGGAAAAGGAAAAGGAAGCGATGAAGATCTTCCAGAAGAAGCCAAATCAAATGATGAACTTCCAAGAGAATGGAAAGCTTCAAGAGATCATCCCCTTAACAACATTATTGGTGATATCTCAAAAGGGGTAACAACTAGACATTCTCTAAAAGATTTATGCAATAATATGGCTTTTGTGTCTATGATTGAACCTAAAAATTTAAATGAAACCATAATAGATGATCATTGGATAGTTGCTATGCAAGAATAACTAAATCAATTTGAGAGAAACAATGTGTGGGAACTAGTAGAGAAACCTGAAAACTACCCCATCATAGGAACAAAATGGGTATTTAGGAATAAGTTAGATGAACATGGCATAATCATTAGGAATAAGGCAAGGTTAGTTGCAAAAGGATATAATCAAGAAGAGGGAATAGATTACGAAGAAATATATGCTCCAATTGCAAGATTAGAAGCCATTAGAATGCTTTTAGCTTATGCATCCATAATGAATTTTAAGCTTTATCAAATGGATGTTAAAAGTGCTTTTCTAAATGGCTTAATTCAAGAAGAAGTATATGTTGAACAACCCCCAGGTTTTGAAATGTCAGATAAGCCAAATCATGTTTATAGATTGAAAAAGGCTTTATATGGTTTGAAACAAGCCCCTAGGGCATGGTATGAACGTCTAAGCAAATTTCTTTTAGATAAAGATTTGTCTAGAGGAAAAGTGGATACCACACTGTTCATAAAGAGAAAGCATGATGATATTCTGTTGGTTCAAATATATATTGATGATATAATCTTTGGATCCACTAATGATTCATTGTGCAAGGAGTTCTCTCTTGATGCAAAGCGAATTTGAGATGTCGATGATGGGAGAACTAAATTACTTCCTGGGGTTACAAATCAAGCAAACTAAAGAAAGTATATTTGTCAACCAAGCAAAATACTGCAAAGAATTGATCAAAAGATTTGGGATGGAAAGTGCAAAGCACATGGCTACACCTATGAGTACTGGTTGTTACTTAGATAAAGATGAATCTGGTCAGTCTATAGACATGAAACAATATCGAGGTATGATTGGATCTCTACTCTATTTATCAGCTAGTAGACCGGATATCATGTTTAGTGTATGCATGTGTGCTAGGTTCCAATCCAACCCCAAACAATCACATTTGAGTGCAGTAAAAAGGATCATAAGATACCTATTAGGAACAATCAATTTAGGATTATGGTATCCTAAGAACTCAACATGTAACTTAATAGGATACTCTGATTCTGACTTTTCCGGATCCAAAACTGATAGAAAGAGCACAAGTGGGACATGTCAATTTATTGGATCTGCTCTTGTATCATGGCATAGTAAGAAATAAAATAGTGTTGCTTTATCTACTGCTGAAGCGGAATATATTTCTGCTGGCAGTTGTTGTGCCCAAATTTTATGGATGAAGCAACAACTATCTGACTATGGAATCCTTCTTGATCATATACCCATTAGGTGTGACAATACAAGTGCAATCAATTTATCCAAAAATCCAGTTCAACACTCTAGAACCAAGCATATAGAAATTAGGCACCATTTCTTAAGAGATCATGTTCTGAAGGGAGATTGTGTTCTAGAATTTTTTGATACAAAGAATCAGCTTGCTGATATATTTATAAAACCTCTCCCTAAGGAAACATTCTTTTCCATTAGGAGAGAATTAGGCCTCTTAGATGTTAGTGATTTGGATAAATAAGGATTGATTGATTGATTGAAACATTCGTGTTTACTGATTCCTTGAGCTTAATGTTTTAAATTTCCCTGCACTTTGGCTTTTTGATGTTGCCAAAGGGGGAAAAAATTAAAGAACTTAGAAATCAAGAGAGCTTAAAGAAAGGGGGAGTATAATCTCCAAAAGAAATGGCGAGATTGTAGAGGCAAAGCTTCAAGAATTATTTTTATGATGCCAAGGAATTTAAGAATTATTTTGATGATGCCAAGGAATTTCAAAGATCATTCAAGATGAATTTCAAGGATGAAGAAAGCAAGATGTCGTGCAAAGCAAAGATCTCAAGATAAGAATTAAGATAGACTCTTAGAAAAGTTTTTGAAAAGCACAAATGATTGGCCAAGTGAGTTTCTATCTTTACAAAAACTTTTCCAAGCATTTTACTCTCTGGTAATCGATTACCAGAGGTTGTAATCAATTACCAGTGGCCACAAAGCTTTCTGGAAATGTTTTCAAAGTTTTCAAAGCTGTAATCGATTACCAAAACTATGTAATCAATTACCAATGCTTTAAAACGGTTAAAAATGATTTCTAAGTGTGAAATCGATTACACATCATATGTAATCGATTACCAGATCTTTTGAACGATGGACATTTGAATTTTGAATAAAAATAATTGTGTAATCAATTACGCCAATGCTGTAATCGATTACCAGAGAGGATTTTCGAGAAAATCTGCTAACAGTCACAGCGAAACTGGAAGTAACAAGGACATCAACAGTCCTAAATGTGTTTGGCAGTAAACAAAGTAGCAATATAACTCAATTCATCTTTTGCCCCAATTTTCAAGTTGGTTACTTCCATACTTGACCTTGACTTGATGAACCTTTTCTAGAAAGCATGAGCTTGGTTGAACCCTATAATCCAAGGAATGGCAATTTCGATTGCCAATAATTTGACAACATTTCACAAAAATGAATGACTCGAGCATACTTAAGCTATGCATGGTAAATGTAATTATGAAATTGAGATGCCTGAAGAAACATCTTTTCTTAGTTAACCATGCATTAGGTACCATGTTCAATCATTTTGTTTTTAAGTAAAACGGGTTTATGATCCCAACATGGTTGGCTCATGGTACCGAACATATGCAACTAAGAATGTAGCGTGAATTTTCATGCTTCCTTTTTTGTTTTTTTTTTTTGGAAAGGAAAATGCAAGAATCATGTATGAGTAAACACGAAAACAAATGGTATGCAAAAAACATGTTAGATGCAGATGCATGGTGATGAAATGACTTATGCAAAATGCAATGCATGAATATGGTAAGTGACAAATGCAGGAACGATATGTCCATTACGATGCCATGAAGAGATGCTTATGCAGTGCATGATATGAATGCATTTTTATGTGTCATCATTTTCCCATATTTCTTAACCCTTTTTGTCACCATTTTAATTACTGATTAGCCTTAATTGTCAATTTAATTATGCAGTTTTATCATTTGGGCCTACTGAATTAATTTTGTATTTTTAATTTAATTTCAGGAGAATTATAAGCAATTGGGCTTGAATCCAGAATTGGGCTTGGACTTGAAGAGAGCAGACTATTTTATTCTACCAAATCTTATCTTATCTAGATTTTATCTCATCTACATATTATTTCATCTAGATTTTATCTTATCATATCTAGATTTTATCTCATCTTGATATTATTTCATCTAGATCTTATCTCATCTTATCTTATCTAGATTTTATTTCATCTAGATATTATTTCATCTAGATTTTGTTTTATCTTATCTTATCTAGATTTTATTTTATTTATGGGCTTGGACTTAAAACAGATTTGTAAGCTTTGGGGCTGAAAATTATATAACAGCACCAAGGTTCTAGTTTTAGTCTCTTCTTTTCGTTTTAGTCACTTTTTGTTTTAGGGAAAAAGAATAATTTTAGGTTTTGCAATTCCAGTTTTTACTATTCACATAGCAATAAAATTTTGTTTTCTGCTTCAATATACAATTTTGTTTCTACTGATTAATGGAAGGCTAAGTCTCCAGCATTGTTTTCTCTTGAGGATCAAGCACAGCTCTCTTTGAGGTTTTATTATTTCTATTGAATTCTAATCAGTTTTTCCTCTTCACCAATTACTCTATATTTGTTGCTATTAATCCATGCATGCTTAATGCTTGATTAATTGTCTCTGCGCTCAATTTACATTCATGCTTAATGATTAGTTTCGTTCATGATTAATTGGTGTATGTGTTGCTTAATCACATAATGAATGTCTTATGTTAAATTTTGCTTAGTAATTTAATTTAGGGTTGGATTAAGTGGTTGAACTGATAAAGGATAAATCCTCGTAACCTAGGATAAGAGACTTGCTTGTGAATCAAGGGGAAACAACGTGTTTTAATTATGATATTTTCTAATTCAATTTTACTTGCTATTTAATTTACAAAAACAAACAACCCCCCCAATTTTTTACTGTTTTATTACTATCTGTTATGAACGTTTGGTTAACCATTGCTCGTTGGGAGACGACCTAGGATCACTTCCTAGATACTGCATTTTTAATGTTTATTTGATTCGGGTACGGTCTCGATCACATTTACGGACACGAGAGCCCGAAAAATCATCTCTTCTTGCTTGCACATTTGGGGGCGCAGTGCCCCATGTGTGTAGTTAAAAAGGTGATATGGACCTTCCGTCTTCCCGTGTCAAAAGACAAGACCAACATACAACGCATGCGTGACGACATGATGCAGATGCGTAAAAGCATAACAGGGGGATGTACACAGCATGACAATATCCACAAAATAATCATACAGCAAAGTCATACATGACATTTAGGTTATATGCATGGCAGTGTTTAAAAGAAAACAAAACACATAGCGTGTTTGCTTCGTGCCCCTATTTTGGGAACCTAAATAGAAGGAGCTAAAGGTCTTTAGTAACATTTCCCGAGGTGGTCATATCTCTCTTGATGGTTTCTAGAGGTATCATCCCCTTCAAAAAACATATTGCGGCAATTGGGACTACCAACAACAATATGTTATCAAAGAGAAAAACTCTAGATGAGGGTTCACTATTATCAAGCAAGTCGGAGACCCAGCATAACCACAGATTCACCTACAGTCCTTATGTTCCCATGGACCTGGGTGTAGGGCCTAGTATCTCAATGTGTGTGTGAAATGTAGGCGAAATGTGTGTGTAGAAAAACGGTATTTCCAACTATGAATGTAATTGATAAACAAACACACCAAACACAACATAGCAAAGGTTATGTACAAATATGGACAAAAACCAAAGATAAAAGGGAAAGGACAACATAAATAAAGAAGAAGTCATGATGAGATGTTACACACTGATTGATTGGCCTAACTCTCCAAAAATAGTCCCCAGTGGAGTCGCCAACTATCGCAACCTACCCTTCGGCGGGAGGGCGATGCGGGGCTCATGGGTGCGTCTTCCAAGGAAGGAAAACACGCGGAGTCGCCACCAACATTTATTTAAGGAAACGTTAAAAAAAACCAATGTGTGTAGTCTACGAACTTTAAGTATGAAAGGTTCGGGAGTTGTTTTTACGCACGGGGAAGGTATTAGCACCCCACGCGTCTGTCACAAGGGAGCACTTCCAAACTACATATTTTCCCCCTTTTTATGTTTCTATGTATTTTCCCTTTTTATGTTTTTTTTTTTTCTTTTTTTAGGCCTTTTTGTATTTTTATCTTTTTGTGGTCGACAAGGGTGTTTCCCTCGCTCCTACGTATCCTCAATTGCAATGAGGAAATCAGACCTACGTAGTTCTTTCATAAGAACTGAACATTGGATAAGTTGTTTTGATCTTTTTCCGCAAGATTGATTTGAACCAAACAAAGGTTATTTAAGGCGTTGGACCATTAAACGATCTTTTGATTCTTTTGAAAGGAGAGAAACGTTTAAGACATTGGACCATTAATGATCTCTTGGTTGTGAAAGAAGAGAAACGTTAAGGCATTGGACCATTAACGATCTCTTGTTTTTTGAAAGGAGAGAAACGTTAAGGCGTTGCACAATTAACGATCTCTTGGGGTGGTCAAAAAAAGTGGCGCTTTTGCTCCTACGTATCCTCAATTGCGATGAGGAAATCAGACCTACGTAGTTCTTGCAAAAGCGGTAAAGTTATGTGTTGATTTTATGCTTTTGAACGGCCCATGTTAACCGATAAAAACAAAGAGAACCGTTTAAGGCATTGGACCTTAAAACGGTTTTGAGTGACTTTTGCAGACAAAGCTTGATTTGTGAGTTGATTTTAGCTTTAGTTTCACTTTGGTTATTAGTCAATTCATTCAAAGAAACTTTCAAAGAAAAACATTCGATTGATTTTTTTGATTATTTCATTCAAAGATATTTTGATTATTTTATTATTATTATTTTCAAGATATTTTCATTATTTTATCCTTATTTGCCTTTTTTTATTTAACCGAGGTTACAGCGTAAACAATCGGTTAGATTTCATTTTAACAGTGATTAAACGAGATTACAACACAAATAATCAGTTGAAATTCATTTTATCATTTATTAGGCGAGATAACGACTTAAACGATCGATTAAAGCTCATTAAAAATGGAAGAAAAGAAAATCGAAAGTGAACGAGATGAAGATGAAAACAAACAAAATAAGAAATGAATTGAAAGTCTCGGATTCGAATACTTACCGGTTGAAGGCCGAAAAACGAATGAAGAACGGTGAAGAACGGCGGAAAATCTTCATGGATTTGCTCACGGAAACGTCTCAGAAGCGTTACCGAGGGGCTTGGATTTTCTTCACGAAAACTCGTTTTTTCACCCAAAACAGCTGAAATGCATAACATAGGGTGATCCTTGAAACTCAGCCTCCTTCCCCTATTTATAGCAAAAATGGGGAGGTGCTTACCGCCCAGAGGCTTCTTCAGGAAGATTTCTTAGCGCAACCCAATTACTAAGTTCACCCCCCTTTTCGTACTTTATGAAAAAGTTACGGAAGCCTTACGAAAGCATTTCAGACTTGATTTTCCTCTTTTTTTCTCTTCCCTTTCACCAATATTAAGTGAAATATGATAACCCAAGGTTTTAAGAAATTTTACGAAAGCATTAGGAAAGCCCCAAATGCCCCGGATGCCATTTTTTAACAAAATGGAGGTGGTTTCCGCCGAGAGGCTTCTTGAAGAAGATTCCTGAATACACCCCATAATTGATAAGTTCACCCCCTTCTAGAATGCTCTGGATGAAGTTTCCTAAGTGCACCCCCGTGTTTGATAAGTTCACCCCCCCCCCCCCCGCTTTTGTGTTTTTGGTTGTTTTCTTTCCGAAACTTTACGGATTCCATGGCAATGGGTATTAAACATTTTGAAGTTGTCAAACGGAGGTCTCATGCCGACAAACAATGGTCTCCGGATGAAATTAGGGTATGACAACATGCAAACACACACTTCCTTGATATACAACTGAGTCAACTCCTCCAAGGAATGCTTGATGTTAATAGGGATAAAATGAACACATCATCATTATCAATAATAACCCATATAACATCAAAATTCCTTACTATCTTAGGGAACCCTACTACAAATTCATGGTGATGTTATCCCATTTCCATTCAAGAACTTACATTGCCTGGAACATGCATCCAAGTCTCAGGTGCTCCACTTATTTTAACAAGTCGGACAAGCTGTGAGACAAACAATGACATATTCTACTATGCCACTTCATACTTAACCACCAGAACATCTTCAAATATTGGTACATCTTTGTCATGTCGGGATGTAAACAAAGCTTACTCTTGTGAATTTCTTCCAAAAGTAGCTTCTTAATCTCTTGATCTCTTGGTGTACAAACACAACCTTTAAACTTCAAAACATCATCATCACCTAACCTAAACTCAACTGCTTTATCTATTCGCAACAACTTTTTCTTGCACAACTCTAGATCTAACAATTGTTTCTTCTTAACCATATTAAGAAAAATATTAGTGACCTTAAGCATACCACATCTAACACAATCACAATCTAAAACCACCTACAAATTCAAATCTCTAAACTTCTCTACTAGTTCTAATGCTTTCACCATTAAACCATACATATCACTAGATTTAACAATTGTTTCTCCTTAACCATATTAAGAAAATTGCTAGTCACCTTAAGCGCATACCACATCTAACACAATCACAATCTAAAACCACAAACATTCAAATCTCTAAACTTCTCTACTAGTTCTAATGCCTTCACCATCAAACCAGACATATGGATTACTTTCCTGCCACGAGTATCTACTACCACATTCACCTTACCTAGGTGAGGAAACAATTGAAAATCATAATCCTTTAAAAAATCTATCCAACATATTGTGTCACGTTTAGCTTCTTCTGATCAAACGGATACTTAAGGTTCTTATGGTCATTGAACACATCAAACTTGCTCCATACAAATAAAGCATCCATATCTTCAAAGCAAACACCATTATTGCTAACTCAATGTCATGAGTAGGATATTTCATCTCATCAGTCTTCAACTATCTTGAGGCATACACAACCTTCTTATGTTGCATCATCACACAAACTAATCCTTGGTGAGACACAACAATAAACCTCAAAAGGTTCATTGGAATCAGTTAAAACCAACATTGATTAAGTTGTTAGCTTCTACTTTAGCTCTTGGAAACTATCCTCGCACTCTTCGATCCACAGAAAAGGTTGATATTTGTTATTAAGTCGTGCCCATGGTGAAACTACCCTCGATAAACCCTCTATCCTCCTATAATATCCTACTAAACCAACAAAACCTCTTAAAATAATTGTATATAAGAATGTCTTATCTATTATTTTTCTCTAGGCCTATAAATACTAAGATAGTGACCTCTTGTCCATCTAAAATAACATGTGTTTCTTTGGTACCAAAATTATATTAAAAAAACTAATTATAGTTCACAGTAGTATAAAAGTTTAAACCTCGATAAGGCAATTATTGGAAGAGTTTCTTATGATTTAAGTGTGGAGATACATAGGTGAAACACAAAACAAAAAAATTTAGTACTCAATCAATCAATTGAAACATATTCATTTTCATAAAAGTTTTCTTTTTGGGTAAATAATAATTGTCATATATTCTTACATTTTGTGGTAATTTTGGGGGCAATTATGCGGTATTTCTTATACTTTTGAGCTTTGTTTTTGTTCCTTTTTGTTAAGTTTTGAATAAAAGCTTAGTTCGTTTAGAATTTTCTACTTTTTATTCTTGATCTTGGGTTGTCTGATTGTGTTTTGTAGGAAAGTTAATGAAGGACCATTTTTTAGCTTTGTTTTTGTTCCTTTTTGTTAAGTTTTGAATAAAGCTTAGTTTGTTTAGAATTTTCTACTTTTTATTCTTGATCTTGGGTTGTCCGATTGTGTTTTGTAGGAAATTTAATGAAGGACCATTTGTAGAAGAAATTGAAAACCTTTAGCACTATTTTTTGAAGAAAAAAGAGATAAATTTGAGAGTTTACAACGAGGCATAAGCCTACCATTTTGGTGTGGTTTAATCCCAACTTTGGAGATGAAAATTGTCAGCTACTATCTAGGCTTAAGCTTGACCCTAGAAGGCATTTTCATTTCCTCAAACTTAAGCCTGCAACTTTGGAAAGAGATTTAAAAGCTCACTTAAAAGGAAAAGTCCAATGGATATAAAAAGGCGATTCTTAATCAGAATTAGGCATTCTTAGTCATTTGGAAAGAGATAAAGATCATAGAGAAGGGAACGCTTGAAGTAGTGTCTATGCTTAGGGATTCTTCATTTTTTTTCTTCATTAAATTTGTTTTCTCTCATGACTATGAATAGTTAAATTCATTATTCGTTGAGGTTTAATGTAATTACCTAATTGGATCTACTTTAATGTATTTACACTTTTTATTATTCAATAAAGAATTGTTATTATATTGTTTTTCTTCTATGCTTAATGCTAATTTTTGACCTGATAAGCCAATTACATGATTCTGTATTCAGTTATAATTGGAAAATTTGTGAAACATCCAATAATAATTTTTATATATAGGAATAGAGTATAAAGGACTAGGCATCATTAATACTCTTGTTCTTTTTTATTACACTAATTCAATATATTAGGTTCTCTTACTTAGGGATTAAGATTTGGAAAAAAATTGTGTTGATGATAAGTGTGATACCATAACCCTGGTTGATTGATAATAATAATTACATAATAGGATAAAATGATATTTTTCTCAATAATCTAATTATTTCTTTTCTTTTCTTTCAAACCAAATAACTTCATAATGTTATTTTCATTCTATTCCTCTTTAATTTGTCTTAAACCAAAAAACTGATATTTTCATTTTATTTTTTATGTATTTCTCTTCTCTTTCCATTTCCTCTATTTTCATCATCTCTATCAAATCAAACATTAGTAAGATAGAAAGTGATACAATTCATTGTTGTAACCTTAGAACATAACCCAACACACAGGGCAGCACACACCAACTCCCTACCCAAAAAAGTCCAACTGTATTTTAGTGACAAGAAGTCCCAAACAACGAGGAACACAAATAATTGTTCAAAGAACAGGAGCATTACAATGTGGGTCCAACTGTGGCATAAATTGTTCCAAGACTTTCATATAAAATTATCGATTTTTTTTTTCAAAACTTTCTACCATCACTTTCATACTATGCAGCACCTAATGTACTGATTGAATCTTCAATTTGACATATTATGCCGTGATATCACAAACAAATGTGTTCTATTGCGTCAATTTCAAAAGAAGTAACTAGTGAGACACGAATAATATCTTAAACAGTCATTTTAGACTTTAGTTTGCCAAGAGGGGGATGTACATCTTCATCTAGCATAAGATTAAACGAAAACGAAGTGTGTTTTAGTCTGTTCTCCAGAAAGAAAGTACACATGGCCACATTATATGGCTTCATGAAAAGGTTGAATTCCAATCATACGTCCTTTTCGATAGAAAACATCTTTACATAAATAGAATAAGAGTTTTATTTTGGACTTTCTCAGATCTTAGCCAAAAATGCTGACTCAAAGTTCTGCATCTCTTATAACAAGAGCACAAGTGTCTCACTTTTGTTCTTTGATGTTGTTGTGAGTTAATTGCAAGATGTTGAAAGACAAAAGGTTTATGTCAAATTCACGACAGCTATACATATATGATTCGTTCTAGTTTATCCAAAACTTATATAGTTCCGTCGTATCTGGGATGTGAATATAGCAGCACACATATTTAGTTCTTTGAGCGAAATTTTGCACGCATCAATGGTAACGAAAGTGGACTGTGTCAAAGATTTTACTTCATTTTTATTTTCAAAATAAAAATGAATCCAAATATCTTCCGGTGCAAAAATGAATTGAAGTGTCTAACTCTTTGAATGTAAAAATCTAGAACTAAAATCAAAGGTCTGCGTATATAAGGTTGAAACTGCACATTAGCAATGTGGCAGCTGTTGACTATAGGTATTCAATTTATCTATTATATGTCTAATCATTATCCTTTTAGCATTACATCGGATCAGACATATATGATAAATTAACGTTAAACACGTAGAGCTTAGCTATATTAAATTTTAACAACTAATTACGTATATTTTTATATACTTCATTCCTCATCAAAATAAGTGTCAATCCAAAAATATTTTAAATTAATAAATAAATTAAAAAAATAATAATTTTACAAAACTAATCCGAAAATTAATATTACATCAAAAAACTAAAGTGACATTTATTAAAAATATTAATAAGAAAACAATTTATATTACAATAAAAAAAAACTAGCATGCCTCTTATTTTGAATGTTTTTTAATACAATACTTATTTTAAAATAAAATAGATGGATTAATAGTCAATAAATCTTAATGATGAAAACGTTATTTTAATATAAAACTAGATATGAATAATAAAATCATACAGAACTTGTTAAAATTTAAAGTTACTTAAAACTATATAATATTTTAAAAAATTATGTTATCTTTCAAAAAATTCACGTGACTTTTTTATTTTAATTTTGATAATTCATAATAAGATTTATAGTATAATGTAAACTGCACCAATTATCATGAGATTTTGCAAAATTATACATAAATTATTAATTAATAAGAAAAATATCACTATTTATTAATCTTAAATATACAAAATATTCTTAATTATTAAATTTTAGTTATTTATCATAATTTCTATTATATTTTATTTTTTCAATACCATTTTAATTTATCTGTTAGTTTTAATATATATAAAAAGTGTAAATTGGCCCGAAAATTGCAATTCTCTCTATTAATGTACATTTTTAACGTTTTTTTAATATTATTATTTGTATTTGTTTGAACATTGTTTATGTTGATCTTTTAGATAAAGTATTTAAATTCTTTTGTTAATTTTTTTCTTGTTACAATTTTTTAACTTAGCAATACAAAATAAAATTTAAAAGGCCAGACATATGAAAAGGTAAACAAAACATATGAAATAAATGAAAATGAAATAGAAAAAAATTAAATAAAGTAATTAGCTGAAAGAATAATAGAAGGTAAAAACTAAAAAACAAGGCTAAAACACACTTTTAGTGCTTTATGTTTTAGATTATGTTTAATTTGTCCTATATCTTTTGAAATGTTCAATTTAGTCCTTTATATTTTTAAGGTAAAATTGTAAATTAAGTCCCTCATTTTATCTTCAATTTTGGATTTTGTCTCCCAGTAAAATTATTCACGAATTTTATCCTCGTATTTAATTAAATCACGTAATGTTGGTCTCCCAACCCACAATTGAACGTTGACTATTACAAAGTAATATTGACTGTCATGTGTCATGCTCTTATTGGATAATAACTGTCATGTATCATGTTTTGATTGGTCAATGAAAACAATAATTAATGCATTTCATCTTCCATAGAGTTGACATCCAATCAGAACATGGCAAGTGATAGTCATCATCCAATAAGAACGTGACACGTGACAGTCAACAATCATTTGTAATAGTCAACGTCCAATTGTGGGCTGAGAGACCAACATTGTGTAATTTGATTAAATACGGGGACAAAATTCGTGAATAATTTTATCGGGGGACAAAATCCAAAATTGGAGACAAAATGGAGGACCAAAAATACAATTTTGCCTATTTTTAAATTAAAGTGAGTCAAAATAAGTTTTTTAAAATAATGATTGTTTTTAATTTTAGGACATGATTTTGAATTCTTTCGTAACTGATTCAAGATGTGAAACCTATTCCATTAAATTCTCATACATAAAAATTTTAGAATCCAACTAATGGTTGAATCAAAAAAGAGGTCAACATAATAAAAATTGTGTGAGGTTGACCAAAAATAAAAATTGTGTGGAAAGTAAACCTAACAAGCAATGTGTTACCTCTGTTATATAAAACTTGACTAAGTGATGAAAATCCTGTTCTGATATACTTGTCTTGAGACTAGTAGAAGAATCCCTTCAAAATCAATCAAAATATGGTCTAAATTTCGAAAAGTTGATTGTATAATTGAAGGGAGTTATTTCGATTGAGATTGGTGATTTCAACAATTTCATTAAAGTATGTGAGATTGGAAAACGCTTAGAAGCAAAATCTTTTTTTATAATCGAAGTATTAGTTGATGCGGTTATCGAGAGATTATACAAAGACAGTTATATACTAGTGTCAGATTAATGTACTTAAGAATATCGTTGTACACATGTCAAAATCATATAATTTGATTGTTAGTATTAAAAGTTTATAAATAAAATTATAAACTGTCAATTTTCAGGGGGTTGAAATGTTATCACTTAATTTCTCAAACACCAGCAACGCTTACCATAAAAAATTGACTACAGGTTCAACAGGTCATCATGTATTTATTCAATTCTCATCTTTATGAATTCATGTCTATTTATTTTACCGCACATTTCTAAACTCTTTACTCTTTTCAATCTCCATTTCTTTATTTTTTTTTTCAATTCCTACTTATTATTATCGAAATTATTATAAAACTAATCATTAAATCGAAAACATTTTTATCAAAGTTTCCTTATTATCTTATAAACTATGATATTATTTTAATAAAAAGTGGATATATTTATTGAAGTTATAATTGTGATTTGCATTAAGTATTAAATATTTTTTTAATAAGTTGAAAACTATGAACTTGTTTGTTCAATGAAAAAGAGCTCATAATCGAGAATGAATTCTATGTCTCATTTTTAAACATTTATTTGTTAATAAAATTATTTAGTAAAAATTCCTTTGCTGTTTCAAAAATATTTTCCTTTCAAGGAATAAATACAATTTTCACAATTAACACGATCAAAATTGAAAAATCTAGTATTATTTCTTTTACAATTGTCCGCGACACTCATTTCTTACATAATTTTTGTCATATTTGACCCTTTTTACTTTGAACATAAATTGGATTTCATAATTTTTACATAAGTAAATTTAATGGGACATGTTTTTCATCTGGAATTAGTCAAAAAAAGGATTCAAAATCACATTTCAAAATCGAAAATGATCATGGTTTTAGAAAGACCATTCTGACTCATTATAAAAAACATAAAAGACTAAATTAAACCTTTTAAAACATAAAAACCCAAATTGAACATAATTTTACAAAAAAAAACTTATGCTATAAATATATATACACACAAACCAATTACTGTTTAAAATATCAACTTTAAAAATATAATTTGCATTGTGTATCATACGAAAACAAACACTAATTATAGTAAAAAAAAAAAACTTTTGCTCTTCATAGCTTGATAGGCTTCGCTTATAGCATATATTAAAACAAACTAGCTACTCAATGTTCCTCACACACTTCGACTATTTTTTATCTAAAAAATTTATCAAAATCTGAAGATAGAATTTTTGAAAGGAAGATATACATTTGCTAGGAGAAATTTTTTAATTGTAGGAAATTAAATTACTATGACTTAATTAACCCTATATATTAAATTTCATTATTCACTCCTGGTAGTGAAAATTTTTAGGGTTGACTTTTTTTTTTCGTAGGACTTCAAGGATTTACTTTCGTTTTAATTGAAACATGTGAATTCTAATTAATATATCCATATCACACATTTTATTTTTTATATTTTTTATTCATCACAAATACTATTACTTAAATTATTAGTCCATTTCATAGTTGGGTTTGATTTCTAAATTTTGACAAACCATTTGGAATCACCCGAGGAAAGGACAAACAAAGCGTTAAACCAGACACGAGGAACAACTTTATACAATGTCATTGGCAATCAGTATGATAGGTTGGAAAAATTAGTAAGGAAAGTTTGTCAGAAATTAAAGGTGATGGTCCTACTTTAAAAATTGGGAAGAAAAATTAGTAAGGATTCTGAAATGTGTTGTACAGCTTGTACATTTTTGGTGAATTAAGTTATTTCACATGGGAAAGTCATAGACTGAGATACTAACATTTATTTCAAAAGTTAATTTTTTAATAAATATTTTTTCATAGACGACACAGAAGGATCAAATTCTTATACTTTGTTCTTTGTACCAATAATACCAATTAATAATAATTATTGCAGGTTAATTCGTGTTGGTATTTTTTAAATTTATGTTTTAAAATTTTAAAATTTTAAGATGAATATGAACATTGAAGTTTAATGAATAAATAAAAGGAACTTAATTTTAGAAAAAAATTAAATGATAAATTTAAAATTGGTAAAATTGAGTCAATTGACTATAGAAGTAGTTAAGCTTGATATAAAAACCTAATTAGAAGCAAAATTTTGTAGTAACTAAGGATGAGATCCTTTTAATCTATGGCCACACAATGGTAAACAAATTTGACTTTATGGAAATTCTGTTCAAGTTATAAACATTTATAGAATGTTGAAATTAGTTATCAATAAAGATTATTATTATTAAAAATTAAATTTAAGACCCTATTCAAAGTTAATAATAGTATATATATATATATATATATATATATATTGAACCAATCCGTCTTTGATAATTAGAAACAACATTTTATTGAAAAAAATGCTTTTAACTTAAACGGAAATTAAAAAAAATTAATATTTAAATTTCTTTAAAAATATAAAAGTAAGCAGTAAATAATAATAATAATAATAATAATAGAAAATGACAATAATATAAAAATTTAGGGTTCATAAATAGCGCAGCCACAACAGCATTTACATCTATAGGGCCTCGTGTACAAGAAAGAAATATGAAGTGGTGGGTAAGTGAAACACCAACACTTTACTGAGATCAAATCAAACTTTTTATAGTCCTCTAGTTATGTTAATTGTGAATATATTTAGTATTTTTAAATTTTTTCACTGTATTATTGATGAAAAATATTTATAAATTTTATCATTTATTAAATTTAATTGAAAAACTTAATTAACCATCTTTAATATAATCTTTTATTCTAATTAAATCTTTCTCATTCACCTCTCGAATATTAAACATTGTTAATTTTGCTTAGACCAACAATATGTTGGTTGTAGCTATTTCTTTAAAAGTAAGTCTATTTTTTATTTAGTTTTTACATAACCTTTAATTTAATAATTATTTTTTATTATTATTTATCTTCTTTTATATTTCTCTCTTTTATTTCTATATTTAATACAAAATATGTTGCATAATTTGTTATAAGGAGTAATTGTATTTGTATAAAGAAACTGTACAATAATTTCTATAACAAAGAAATGAGAACAGAAAAGTATAAATAAAGTATAAAATGATTAATAAGAGAATGAAATAAAAAGAAAAAAAAAATAATATTATGAGTATAACTGTTATAATAAAAATAGTTTTTTTAAGGCGTAATAAAAATAGTGTTACTTTTTCTTTTATAAGAAAATATGTTTTACAAACCAAATCATTAGACACAATTGGTTAATGTAGTAAAGTTAAGGTTAAATGGTTCAAATATTACTTGAATTTAAATTTGATATTTGATGAAAATAATTCGTAGTCAAACTTTATTTATTTTTCTGTTGAACTCTAATTTAGTCTATTTTTTTTTTATGAACTGGTTAATGTACTAAAATTAAGATTAAATGGTTTAAATAGTACCAAAATTCGATATTTGATGGAAATAATTCATAGTCGAACTTTATTTACCTTTCTGTCCATCTCTAAGTTAGTCAATTATTTTTTCAGCCGGAGGATTAAAGACAAAAAAAATGTTATCCATTAATAATGTTAAATAATTTTACATTATTGTTGAATCATAATTAATTATATATAATAATTTTATTAATTTTATGAGTACCACTTCAAAATTTTATTAACAGTAATTAATTATTCGACTACGGAATAAAATTAAATGTATAATCCTTAAACTCTTATTTTATTGTACTTATCTTTTAAATATCTTAGGCCCAAATTGGCAGTTCCGTCGGCACCAAAGTTAATTTTACTGGTGGATTGGGATAAATGCACGAGGATATAAGTTTGACTATTATTAGTGTTATCGTACGCTAAAAAAAGTTAATTTTAGTTATTTTTTCGTAAAATAATATATTGCTATATTTTCATATTAAAGGCTGTTTAACTTGATCCGATCTGATATTACATATATTATAATAATTTATTTAAAAATGTATATATATCAAGATATTTTAAATGAAATTACTACCATATAAATGGCATACTATTTTAGTTTAAAATTATTTGTTTGAAAATATTTTAATATGTATGAAAAAATATTGTTATATTTTGATTCCGTATTTTAAATATTTGATAACTTATTTATATATACCGTTCAAACTCATATAATGTCTTTAATTTTGGGTTAGTCTAATCACAAATATATCACCCATATTGTCACCTTATATACCGCTATCCAATATAATTACTAGTCAAGTCATGGCTTTAAAAAGCTAGCTCAATCAAAATATTAGGTTGTTTTTTATATAAAAATTGATAAAAATGAGAGGTACTCTGACTACATAGAATAACATATTAGTCAAATGACTTGTTAATTATTCACAATGCAAAAAGTAGAAAAATAATTTTGAATTGATTGATATATAATTTTCTTAATGGGCCACTGTATTGCTTGGGCCCAGCTTATTTGAATCAGCTCATTAATATTTCGTTACTTTTTTTTTTTATTAGGTTATCTTTGATAGAGAGTCATTGACAAATTTTTTGAGGTATTGACATTCATTTAAAAGGTGAATCTTTTAATAGATATTTTTTCATATGCACAAACTAAAAATCAAATCCCAATCATACCATGTTAGTATTTCCTTACACTTCTTTAAGCGAGTAATTGAATTCATTGGAGCACTCATTGAAATATTATATCTTACTCCTTTAAGTTTCATTTTTTTTCAGGAAACAGATGATGATATGTGTTGTTGGAGCACAAAGTCTCATCATGGAAGATGTTGCTTCCGCATAAGATTGTTATATAAATTTTTTAATTTTTATATTTTAGAATCATAAGTGCAATTACAATAATACCCTTAAGGTGTTACATTTAGGGTGTGTTTGATTTGTCAAAAAGAAAGGACAGACAGAAAAACACTAGACAAGTAGTTGAGTCACATGAGAACCTTTTGTGTTGTACGTTGTTTGGTGGTCAATGCACAATACAAGTAATCTTGTGTTGTATCTTGTTTGATGTGCTTATGTACTTGACAAAATAATGTAAATTTTACTATAATACTCTTTGTACTAAGTAATGTTTGGTTTGCACTAAGAAAAGATACAAGATTTTGAAACATTTTAAATTATTTCATTATTTAATAAAATTTATTATCATGTAGCGTTTCGGCTAACGTTGTTTTTAAGTAAACAAGTTTCTCTGCTTCTTCAAAGTCCACTGCCTCCTTCGTCCAGCGCCGTCGATCGCCATCACGAGTGGAAGTAAGAACCAGTTAGCTCCGTGGGGATCTTCTCTTCCATGGCGAGGTGGTTCATGACAAGACAGAAGAACCAGCTTAGCATCACTGGCGACGTGTCCCTGCCGGCGAGGAGGAAGTTTAGTGCAGCGGTGCTCAGTGGTTTTTTGGTGGAGCAGTCCAAGAGATCCGCGACGAGGGGCATGGCGGAGGCGCGAAGGGAGGTGAATAGGGATAGTATTGAATCTTTACTTTTGTTAGACATTAGATAAAAAGTTATATTGGGATTTAGTGAGTTACAAATTGATATATTTAAGCAATATGTTCCAATCGTATTGATATTTTATTATTTTTGAATTATCGTGATTGGGAATCTATAATGTCATTATATTCTCTTAATTGTTTTTATATGTCCTTTATGCTTTTTGTGTTGCTGAGTGGTTAGTAAGGGAATACAATCAAGAGTTAGGTGTCTATCTACCTTGAGAATGGAAGTGAGGATATAGTCGTGTTGGGGATAAAGAGATAGTAACCTTAGTCTTCTTGACTAGGCTAGACTTAGTAATAGAGATGTTAACCTAGGTGTCTCAAAGTAATAAGCACTTAAGAATGGAAGTGAGGATATAGTCATGTTGGGGATAAAGAGATAGTAACCTTAGTCTTCTTGACTAGGATAGACTTAGTAATAGAGATGTTAAACTAGGTGTCTCAACGTAACAAGCACCTAACAAACCTTCATAGATGCCCCTAAGATGAAATTGATAGAAATAAGTGGACATTTGAACTTACAAGAGACTGAGAAAGAATAAAGGAAAGGCCGATTAGAGGAGCATACATCTATAAGACCAGATTCCCTAGTATACTTACCTCTTAGGTTGGCATTTGAGTTAAGCTCACCATTTCAACTAGTAATTATGTTTAAGTTTAAGAACCCCTTTTGTTTGTAGGATTTTGACCCTTTAGGAAAAGTTAAAAGGAGAATGAGAAACTAGTTGGATAAGAGATTTAGTACTATATAGCCTTGACGAGACAATACCTAAGGAATAGTGGAAGATGGATGTGTGTAGTATGATGATGTGGCTTGATCTTGATTTTCGAGGAAGAAAATATTTTAAAAGGGGTAGAGCTGTAACACCCCAAGTTTCGAATATTTGGAATATAACTTAAGGAGAAACCTTATTAGGACCCTTCTATTATATTTTATGTAAATACTTGTTATTATTATTTGTATATTATTGGTTTTTTTCTAAGCATGTAATGTGTTGTGATAGTGTGTGTGCTCTTATGCGTGTATATTTTGTGTATATTGTTGTTGTTGTTGTTGTTGTTGTATAACTAAGTGTTGTAGTTATTACCTTTGATATTAGAGGAGTGTTAGATTAAGTTCTTATAATTAGAATGCTTAAAAAATTGTATAAGTCTAGTGTTAGTTTTATGATAAAAACCTTGGAAAGACCACGTCATATCTTGAGTTATACTTATCCATTTAAGGTTCCATTTGCGTTGTTGGAAAGCTTGATGAAAAAGATACAATTCATCCCTACATCTTAGAAACCAAAATTAGCTTCCATCTTAGACAAAATCGGCTCCAAAGTAGGTCATTTGATCATGAAAAACAATCAAAGTCCCACATAACCTCATGAACCTCTTTCTTTCCCTATATATTGAGGACACCACTAGGCCTTAGGAGCAGAATAGAGCCAGCTTAGTGTTTAGCATGAAACCCATTATAGTTAATATTTTTATCTTCCCTTAGAGTTTTCAAACTTGGAGCATATAGGAACCTTGGGTTCGTATTTTAAATCAGATCCATGTTTTAGCCTTAGTTAAGAGTTGTGGGGATTATGGTGGACAACACCACAAAGTTTGTGCGGGTTAGTGGGTGTTTGTGTCCATGCCTTCCTAGTGAGTGTTGTCCACTATCCTTCCTAAGTTATTTCATTCTTAAGTTATTGGTGTATGCTTTTACTCTTCACTTTTTAATTGGATGTGATTTTAACGTGAAAAATGACTTATAAAGATGACCGAAGTAGGCTTAGATGTCTTCATAAGAAATGTATCGCTAGATGTTAACTATTAAATGGCCTTAGTTTCACCTAATTTCGACTTTTAGAACTCAATATATAGAAAAAATTGTGAGTAAAGGTTGAAATGTCAAGATTGTGCAATCAGTTCGTGTTCCTCCTAATTTTAGGCATAGTAGACAATTGAACTAGATTTCAAGGTAAACATAGAAATTTTAGATATGAATAAACTTGATTGAGTTAGCATAAATCCAAAAATAGAATTTATACCATACAGAGGTCATAAGAGCATAAAAGGAAATAAATGAGGTAGTACCCCAAGAACTTATTATATGATATATGTACTATAGGTGTTAATAGATAATTGTTATAATAGGAAAATAACATCAAATTTTGATAGACTGAATAGTGTACTACTTAACCAAGTGTGCTTAAAGATGGTTGTGATTAAATTATGTTTGGGAATGTTGTTCCTTTTGACTATGATGAACATAATTTTATGTATACTTTAATTAGTATGGCATGTGATGCATGATGCTTATGTGTATGAGATGTGGACGAAGAGATGCCATGGTACATGAGTATGATTTGAAATGTTTAGAGAACCTAGTCCATGTGGGATAGGATTCTCCATGTGATGTGACAAGTGTAACCATGTGCATCCTATGTGATCATGCATCATAAATGTGTATATGTTTTTAAGACAGGGGATGTGGTCAACCTTAACTGGGAATGAAATGAATGAGTTGAAGTATGACTCTATCCTTGGGGGGTATCTAGTTCAGAATCTCTGTGTGCTTCATGTTGATCCCATGGGTTGGAGTATCCTTGCAAGACTAGGCAACCCTGACATGTCGTCAACAAAATGTCTTGTTGAGAGTGTATTAAAAAAATCATGTGGTTCGTTATTACATGTCCTCTTGAGCTTCTTTCACAAATGTTTTCTGGTATCATATGCATATGAGAAAAGAGAAATCAACATTGCATTGCTTATGTGTATTTTTGTGAATTGTCTAACTTGTGTGGTTTATGAAGTGGATGCCATGTATGGCTTATGTTGTACTTATGTTATGTGTGAATGATTTTATCCATAGTTTTAATAATATATATGTATCTATGTTTTAAACTTTTGTGGTGGCTTGTAATAGGATGGGATATAGCTCTTTAAAGACATGATGAGAAATGTATCTAGAAGGACACTATAGGAGTATAGGCTACAACGAATATTGTGTTTCAGCATAGTTGATGTAAGGTGAGTGTTTGGGAATAAAACTCGTGTAAGGAAAATGGAGTTACCACAAGAAAGAGTTTTGCAAAATTTAGTAACTTACTGTTTTAACAATGAATCTCAAGATATTAGTGAAGACGAACTAGTGTAGTAAGTGATTCCAAGGGATAAGTTAGAGAAAAGTGTTTATGATCGATCGATGTATACCCAACCTTAGAAATGATAGGGTTTGATAAAGACCCAGTGACAGTAAATCCATGAGAGGCAAATGAATAGGTTATTATGGTAAAGGAGTCTAACTCATCCTTAAAGCCCCTGGAGCACTCATTGAGACATTATGTCTCACCCATGAGAGGCAAATGAATAGGTTATTATGTTAAATTGATTGCTTCTTCTTCTTCTTCTTCTGCATTCTAAGCCTATCATTTAAAAGGGGGTAAAAGCTTGTTAGTGGGAAATTGTGAAACTTAATTCATCCCCCTTCTTAAGTTATTGAGGTCACTTGTCCAACAAGTGGTATCAGAGCACGATTCTTGTCTAAAGTTTAAAAACTTCAAGAATAGATATGGTCTCATCTAACTTTCTATTAATAGGCCTCTTGTTTTCAATGGCGAGGGTTATCACTATTGGAAAACCCGAACACAGATCTTTTTTGAAGCCATAGATTTAAATATATGGGAAACCATTGAATTTGGTCCCTTCATTCCTACAATGGTAGTGGGAAATGCAACTATAGAAAAACCTAGAGAAGAATGGGATGATGATGAAAGAAGAAAGGTTCAATACAATTTAAAGGCCAAAAATATAATCACTTTTGCATTAGGCATGGATGAATATTTTAGAGTCTCAAATTGTAAAAATGCAAAAGAAATGTGGGATACATTACAAGTAACCCATGAAGGCACGACTGATGTCAAGAGATCTAGAATAAACACTCTCACATATGAATATGAACTGTTTAGAATGTATCAACATGAGACCATACAAGATATGCAGAAGAGATTTACTATATAGTTAATCATCTTGCATCATTGGGAAAAATATTTCCTAATGAAAATCTCATTAACAAATTGCTGAGATGTTTAAGTAGGCAATGACAACCAAAAGTAATAGCAATTGCAGAATCAAGAGATCTCACTAATATGTCTCTTGCCACTCTTTTTGGAAAGCTTCAAGAACATGAAATGGGACTTATGAGACTCCATCAACATGAAGAGAATGATAAAAAGAGGAAAGGAATAGCATTCAAAGCCTCATCATCTTCTATTCAAGAAGAAAGTGACAAAGAAGACTTGAATGAAATAGAAGAAGATGATGATTTCAGATTTTTTGTGAAGAGATTCAATAAGTTTCTGAGAAACAAAAGAAACCAAAGAAAATTAAACACCAATCCAAAGAAGAAAGGAGAAGATTCCTCCTTAGCCCCAAAATGTTATGAATGCGATCAACCTGGGCACTTGAGATTCGATTGTCCTGTCCTTAAATGAAGAATGGAAAAATCCGACAAGAGAAATTTCAAAGAAAAGAAGGCATACATCACTTGGGAAGACAATAACATAGATTCTTTAAGTGATTCAAAAAATAAAATCATAAATCTAGGTCTTATGGTGAAAGACTATGAAAGCGGAGAAGAGTTGGCACATTGATAGTGGTTGCTCCAAACACATGGCGGTAGATGCATCAAAGATTATTCATATTTCTCCCAAAGATAGTGAATATGTGATCTATGGAGACAACAAACAAAGGTAAAATTGTTGGAGTCGGAAAAATAGGTACAAATCATTCTACCTCCATAAAAAAATGCTTTACTTATTGATGATCTTATGCATGCTTTATTAAGGCCACTTGTTCAACAAGCCCAACAAGTGGTATCAGAGCCACTTTTCTTTGATTGATTACTTTTGATGATTGTTTTTGATTGAGTTTTTATTGTCCTTGATGATTGTCTTTGAGAGTTATGTTGATTGTCTTTGATGATTGCTTTTGATTATTGTTTTTGATTAAGTTTTGATTGTCCTTGATGATTGTCTTTGAGAGTTATGTTGATTATTGATTATTTTTTATGGTTGTTTTTTGTTATTATATATTTTGATTATTTATACTACATATGTATTTTTGTGGGTGCACAATAGTTAGTTTTAAGGCCTTTTGATATCATTTGATTCTCATATATTCAAACAAGCGGTAACATTCTCTTTTGGGCCAAAAAATGGTACTTTGAATGGTATGACATGCTCTATTCTTTTAATTCATTATAAATTGCTTAATGTTATTCTCCTCTCTACTCATGATTTGTTTTTGATGTTGACAAAGGGAGAGAGATAGATAAAAGATAAGATAGTAAGGGGACTTATCTATTTTATTTATGAGACAGTTTTTTTTATATATATGAAATCTTCAACTATTTCATATAAGTAATCATTGCAAAATCAAGGGGGACTAAACTATACAGATAGATATTCTTTTGTTTTTACTCCTAACCTACAGATGATTGTCATCATCAAAAGGAGGAAAATGTGAATCATGCAGGTTTCAAGTTTTGATGACGTCGAAAAGAATTTGCTTGATAATTATTCTCATCATAAAAAAAGGGAGAATGTGAATAATGCAGGTTTTGATGATGCTAAGAAGAATTCACTTGATAATGATTGTCATCATCAAAAAGTGGAAGATTGTGAATGCATGAATACATGATTTTGATGATGTCAAAGAATAATCAAACAAGGTGTTTTCAAGATTACTTCAACAAACATTCAAAGGTTAAGCATTGCTTCAAGATTAATACAAGGTTGCTTCAACAAACAAGCATTGCTTCAAGATTCATTCAAGATTAGCTTTTGCCTAAAAACACATTATCTCCAACATATCAAGGCACTTGTAATCGATTACCAGGCAGTGTAATCGATTACCAGAAGACAAGTTTGCAAATTAGCTTCTTAAAAGGGTTTGAAATTTGAATTTTAAAAGTTGTAATCGATTACCATTGATGTGTAATCGATTACCAGCAACGAAACTCTTGAAATTCAATTTGAAAAGACATGATCCTTCAAAATATAACTGTGTAATCGATTACCAAAAACTTGTAATCGATTACTAGTGAAGAATTTCAGAAAAATCTTTTTGAAAAGACACATCTTTTCAAACCATTTTGAAAAGACACGAAGGACCTATATATATGTGTGTCTGACTTCAAAAAGTAAGAGAGAGATATTCTAAGAGAACTTCATTGTCAAATTCTCTCTCAACAACTCTTGGGCAAACACTTGCAAATCTATTGAGAGTTCATCCAGGAACATCAAATTGTATTATCCACTCTAAAGGATAGAAATCTTTCTGTTCATCTCAGAAAGTAAGTTGTAATCAAGAGACTGGTTGTATCTTGAATTGTGAGTTTCCTGAACACAAGGGAAAGGGATTCCTTGGGTGTTTAGAAGTTGCAAAAAGGTTTTTTTTACAAAGTTAGTTAAAATCTCAAGTGGGTTGCTTGAGGATTGGACGTAGGCACGTGAAGTGGCCGAACCAGTATAAATCAATTTTGCATTTCTCTCTTCCCTTATCTCAGTTATTTTACTGTAGTTTACTTTGTTTTGCGCATTTAAAATAACATTGTTAAATTGACTGCTTCTTCTTCTTCTTCTTCTTCTTCTTTTTCATTCTAAGCCTATCATTTAAAAGGGGGTTAAAGCTTGTTAGTGGGAAATTGTGAAACTTAATTTATCCCCCCTCTTAAGTTATTGAGGCCACTTGTCCAACAATGATAAATAAGTTGTATTTATATTATATATGGAATCAAGTTATAATGTTTATATGTTAGCTTTCGCATGAGATTGTTGTATAAATGTTTTTAATTTTTATATTTTAGAATCATAAACATAATTACAGTAATTCTCTTAGGGTGTTACACATCCATACTACAATTGTGATTTTAATATTTCCTTGGTGGCTGATTATTATAAAGAAATATTTTGAGAGATATTCTAGTTAGATTTTTTTATGACTTTGATTTTCATTAAAATGTATATGTAGGAGTGTGCAAGCCAAGATTTTTTTTCCCAATTTTTCTCTTTGATGATACGTTGTTACTGGTAGTCCCTACCGCCACAATGTTTGATATCAAAGAGGATGATATTTCTAGAAACCTTTGAAAGTTATGTGCGACCACCTTGGGAGGTATCACTAAGTAGCAAACTTTTAGTCCCTACCATTAGGTTCTTGAAATAGGGGCACGGAGCAAACACGCTATGTTTGTTTCCTTGATATTGCCATGCATATCTTTATGATGTCATGATTGTGTGTGTCTTTCCTGTGCTTGCCATGTTGTTATGTTATTTTGGCATTAATTGATTGTGTTACCATGCTCGTTCATTCAGTATGTTTCTCTTTGTGCTATCAACCACATGCTCTCACGTATGCGTTCAGTATGTTCCTCATCACTCGTGCATTGCATTTGTCTCGTCATTTTGTCATGAGAAGTCGGAAGGTTCACATCACCTTCTTAAATGCATGCATGGTGCACCATGGTAATGATTGCAAATGAACCATGATACCCAATGCATTGTGGGTAAGAAGAGATGGTCTTTCGGGCTCTTATGTCTGTAAATAAAATGCATTTTTGTCATGCATAGCATAAACATTCCCTCATGCATTCATCATATTTCCTTTGTGATAAGGTGTCAAGGTATTAATTAGCAGATTTTTTCATTCTAGCAAAAGATGGGATCGAACCAAGCACCCTCTTTTAAGAAAGGGTTCTATCATGTCAAAATCAAGAGCCTAAAAGTATCCAGTTTGCGAGAGTTAGGGCAGCGGATGGATCTAGTTCAACGTCAAGCCTTCCGCAAGATATATGGGAAAATCTAGGACTTGTCTATGATAGAAGTTTCCACATAAGCCATCACATCCCTCACCCAGTACTATGACCATTTGCTCAGATGCTTCACGTTTGGGGACTTCCAGTTAGTACCAACCATTGAAGAGTTTGAAGGAATCTTGGGATGCCCACTAGAAGGAAGGAAACCATACCTTTTTTTGGATTCTACCCTTCTATGGCAAGAGTATCAAAAGTGGTTAAAATCTCAGCACAAGAATTGGACCGAGTAAAGCAAAATAGAAATGGGGTGATAGGGATACCAAGGAAGCGTATGGAGGAGAAGGCAGAAGCTCTGGCAAGCCAAGAAGAGTGGGCATCATTCATTGACATCTTAGCTCTATTGGTGTTTGGGACTGTGCTCTTTCCAAATATGGATGGATTAGTGGATCTAGTAGCGATCGATGCTTTTCTTGCTTATCATCACAATAAGGAAAGCCCGATCATTGCTATGTTGGTTGACACATATGATACACTCGACTTGAGATGTGAGAAGAGCAGTGCGAAGATCATCTATTGCACGCCCGCTCTTTATATGTGGTTAGTCTCCCATATTTTTCATCATGAAGGTGGACCTATTTGTCCTGTACAAGGTCATCGCATGTGTGCCGAGAAAGGGAAAGCAAATTGGGAAGAACTCTTGGCAGGTATGGTAGGGGCCTCCGTTAATTGGTTCCCCCAATGGAAGGAAGGAGGGGCCAGAGTGTTATGCTTATGTGAAGGGTTCCCAAATGTCCCCTTGATGGGAATGAGGGGTTGTATTAATTATAATCTTGTACTTGCTATAAGACAACTAGGTTACCCTATGAGAGGGGAGCCATCGGAAAAGAGTATTGCGCCTTTCATCACACGAGGTTCCAGTGACCCCAATGCAAAAATGCTTCAAAGAGTCCGAAAAGCATGGAAGGCGGTGCAAAGAAAGGATAAGGAGCTTAGAGGAAGCAGCAGTGGTGTCATTGGCGGATATCATAAATGGTTGAAGGCTCGGACGCAAGGGATAACTTGACTCCCGAAGCTAAAGATTTCAAGTGGGGAAGAGGTTGAAGTCCCTGAGGGGAGCGAAGAGGTGCAAGCCTTGAAAGCGGAGCTTGAAAGAACGCGAGTAGTCAAGGAAAAGTTCAAGATGATAACCATCAGGGTCAGGAAAGAGTGTGACGAGCTAAGGGATGTCAACATGGCCACAAGCGAAGTATTAGAACGAAAAATGAAGAGGGCCTAAAAAAAAGAATGGGGCCGAAACAAGTTCCGAGGGGCTTTATGGGGCAGCAACAACGAACTCAAGCTTCGAAGGGTTGAGAGGGACGAATCGAGGGTGGAAAGTATGAAATTAGAGGACAAGTTGAAGGCTTGTTAAAGGTCGAAAAGGAGCTTGACCGAACAGTTGAGTAGGATGGAAGAAAACATGTGGACGATCATTGACCGGTATAAAGAGAAGCTAAATCTAGCTGCTAGCCATGAGCAAAGACTAGAGGACGAGCATTCAAAAGTATCGGCTCTGCAAGTGGAAAGGGAAGCAAGAGAGAGAATGATAGATTCATTACATGGAGAAGCTATGACGTGGATGGACAGGTTCGTTTTCACTCTGAATGGGAGTCAAGAGCTTCCAAGGCTGTTAGCCAAAGCCAAGGCAATGGCGGACGTGTACTCAGCTCCCAAGGAAGTTCGTGGGCTTTTCAATTATTGTCAACATATGATCGATTTGATGTCTCACATAATTAGGAACCGTTGAGGCGTTTGTATTTATGCTTTGATCTTGACATGATAAACAATATTGCCTCTTAATGAAAATGAGTTTTGATTCAACCCTATGTCTTTGCTAAAATTTTTGTGTAGTTTCAATACTTCGACAACTTATCTTTATCATGCATTCATGTTTAATTCGTTGTTGCATTACTCATTGCATTTTTATTTTTTTAGCAGTCTTAGTCCAAAAGTAAACACCATAACCGAAAAGGACAAACATGCTTTATGAAACCCCTATCAAACCCGTGCTAAAACTAAAATCATGAGTGAGATAGAAGAAGTGCAAGAGCAAATGAAGGCCGACATGGAGGCCATGAAGGATCAAATGACCTCCATGATGGACGCCATGTTAAGCATGAAACGGATGATGAAGAATAATGCGGTCGCAGTTGCCGCCACCAGCACTGCCGTTGAGGCAGATTCGACACACCCATCCGCCATAAACCAAACAAGCCAACCAATCCCGGACATGGTAGGTCAGGGAAGATAGGTGTTAGGCAGCACGGGCGGTCCTCATGTGGGGAAAAATAGGATTGCCTTCCCCTATGGCTTACCCCCCAACTATACATCACCCAATGCAGTGCACATGCCCAACGAGAATGCCAACCACTCTGTTCCCGTTGAAGGCCAACAACCCTAGTTGGGACAAGCATCATTCGCTCAGCCTATGGGGGAAGCTCGTGAAGAGCCTCGGGATCATGCTTTGGATGACTTCAAACCATACCCTACATTCGCCACCGAGGGACTGGTGTTTAGTGGTATGCCTCAGCCCAGTGTCGTGGGAGCTCCTCAACACTACCCACTGCAATCTCTACACTTCTCAGTGGGGAGACTGCCTCTGGCCATGGAAGAAAGGGAAAAGTTGGATCTCATCGAGGAGAGGCTAAGGACCATTGAAGGGATTGGTGAATACCCGTTCACCAACATGGCGGAGTTGCGTTTAGTGCCCGACGTAGTCATCCCTCTAAAGTTCAAGGTGTCGGATTTCGATAAGTACAAAGGGACCACTTGCCCCAAGAACCACTTAAAAATGTACTGTCAGAAGATGGCGACATACTCCATAGACGAGAAGCTCTTAATGCATTTTTTCCAAAAGAGTTTGACTAGGGCGGGGTCACCTGGTATACTAACTTGTAAGCTTCCCAGATCCGCTCTTGGAAGGACTTGATGGCTACCTTCATCATGCAGTACCAATACAACACTGACATGGCTCCTAACAGAACCCAATTGCAAAATATGAGCAAGAAGGAGCATGAGTCCTTTAAAGAGTATGCCCAGAGGTGGAGGGACCTGACAACACAAGTGGCACCCCCATGATGGAAAGAGAAATGATAACCATGATAGTAGACACACTGCTAGTGTTCTACTATGAGAAGATGGTGGGTTATATGCCCTCTAGTTTCACAAATTTGGTATTTGCAGGCGAGAGGATTGAGGTAGGCTTGAAAAGGGGAAAGTTTGATTATACCGCTTCCATAAGTGCAAGCAATAGGAGGTTAGGAACGAGCAGAGCCAAGAAGAAGGAGGGAGACACCCATGCGGTAACTTTAGCTCCCACATGGCCTAAAACCCAATAAACCCCTCACAACAACTACCAATATGCCTCGCACCAGCCAAGCTATTTGGCCAACATTGGAAACCCTCCCAATCCGGTGCCCATCCAACAAAGGTTGCCCACTCAACCACAAAGGCCTCCCCCACAAAACTCATTTCTCGCACAATCTCATCCCCCCGACAACACCAATCCCAGCACAAGCACCAATTCGGGAAGGAATTTTCCAGCAAAGAAGCCTGTAGAATTCACCTCGATCCCAATGTCGTATGCTGACCTGCTACCATCCTTGATCACCAACCAGATGGCGGTGGTGAACCCCGAGAAGATCTACCAATCTCCCTTCCCTCGATGGTACAACCCCAATGCAACATGTGCCTATCATGGGGGTGTCCCGGGGCATTCAATAGAGCAATGTGTGCCTTCAAACACAAGGTCTAGAGTTTGATTGATGTGGAATGGCTGACGTTTCAAGAGGACAGTTCGAATGTAAGGACGAATCCTCTTGCTAGTCATGGGGGATCGACAGTTAATGCGGTGGAGGAGTGTGGACCTTGGGGGCCGAAACGGATGGAAGACATGTTAACCTCTAGGAGGTTCATATTGGAAGCGTTGCGTGAAGCGGGCATGATTTGCCTTTATGGAAACAAGGGAGATTCTTGTTTGATACATCCAGGGGCATCACATGACGTGGAGATATGCCCGTCGGCCGAGGAGCAGCTACAGGGGATGATGGACAAAGGCCTAATTGAAGTTTGTGGCGCAAGAAAGGGGGAAGAAGATGTGTGCATGCAATCGGTTGATAAGAGCCCGAGCAAACCCAAGCCATTGGTGATCCAGTTCATTAGAGATGTTGCCACACAAAAGCCCTGAGGTTTCTAGCCTGTCCCAGTTGAGAAGCTTGTCCTTTTCTCCTACAAGAGTGACAAGGTGGTGCCATGGAGGTATGCCACACAAGGGCCCAACGGGAAGAAGCATGTGTTTGTTGTGCATGTTAAAGATGATTTGTCCTCCGCTAAGGTCACTAACATCTCTGGCACGAGCGACATGACTCACAGTGGGTGGATCTTCACAGCACCTGAGCCACCAATGCGATCCAAGGATCCAAAGGGGAAGGCAAAGGCGGGTGTGGAAGAGAGCGATAAAGCGAACCCAATTCCGTATGGCGAGGAAGAGAGCGATAAAGTGGAAGGTTTGCCAAGGAAGACAACGACTTCAGAAAAAAGGGAATATCCGCTAAAAAAGCAACCAAGTTCTTGTGAATCTTCCAATATAGCGAGTTCAAGATAACTGAACAACTAAATAAAACCCCAGCTAGGATCTCTCAGTTAGGACTGCTTATGAACTCTAAGCCTCATCGGGCGGTATTGGTCAAGATTTTGAACGAAGCCCACATAGCACAAGACATATCTATGGAGGGTTTCAGGGGCATAATCAACAATATCACGATCAACAATTACCTCACATTCGCCGATGCAGAAATACCCGTCGAGGGCCAAGGGCATAATAGAGCCTTGCACGTATCCATCAAATGTTTGGACCACATAGTGGCCAAAGTGCTTATTGACAATGGCTCTTCCCTCAATGTCATGCCCAAGGATACTTTGGACAAGCTTCCTTTTAATGCATCACACCACGTGTGCCAAATTACTTTCCAAGTGATGGACATAAATCCTGCCTACAGCTGCTTATTAGGTTGGCCTTGAATTCATTCGGTTGGGGTGCTCCCTTCAATGCTACACCAAAAGTTGAAATTTATGGTGGAAGGGCAATTGATTATTGTCTCTGGGGAAGAAGACATTCTTGTGAGTTGTCCTTCTTCTACGCCCTATGTGGAGGCCACGAAGGAGTCCTTGGAAATGTCCTTTCAAGCATTAGAAGTGGTGAGCAATGCTTACATGGAGTCTCTCTCGGTACAACCATGCTCATCTGGGGCCATATTGATGGTAGCTCGGGTGATGTTGGGTCATGGATATGAGCCTGAAATGGGTTTCGGCCGAAACGACAATGGCGTAGCGAGTTTGGTAGAGTTCATAGGGAACCGCGGAAGGTTCGGACTGGGATATGAGCCAACGTGTGCTGACGTGAGGAGGATTGCCCTAGAAAGGAAGGGAAGAAGCATGGGCTAACCGTAAGGGCTGCAAGTGAAAGGGGTTCCCTTGTGTCACATCGATGAAAGCTTTGTCAGCACGAGTTGGATGTGTGAGGGACGGGTCTCCATGATACACGATGAAACCCCTCAAGAGCAACCAAATTGGGTGCGGCTATGTACTCCAGAGTTCAAATTGGGGAATTGGAAAATCGTCAAACAACCCAGAATTTTCGTGGCAAACTCTATGTAATTTGTTAGTTCTAACCTTGTTGCTGGGCCTAGGCTTTAGGGTTTTCTCCCTGTTTGGGCGTGTCTTTTGTTACCACAAAATTATACATATATAATCCTTCTTCATTTGTTCTTGCACTTTCGTCTATTTTCATCCTTCTGCATATTTATTTTTGTTGCGATTAAATGGTACAAATCCAACAATGAGTCCTGCGAAGGTAATGATATCGAGGACCTAGACGTTGATTTTGAGCAACTGGTAAATCAAGCTGAGGAAAGGAAAGATGAGGATTGGGGGCTTTACCCAAAGCAAAAAAGAATGGTCAAACAGGAAGACAAGGAAGTGAAGCCACACCAAGAAGAAACAGAGATTGTAAACTTAGGTGTTGGCGAAGAAAGAAAGGAGGTCAAGGTTGGCATGGGCATGTCCACAAATATGTAGGATGAATTAGTGGTTCTGCTACGAGACTACCAAGACATTTTCGCTTGTTCGTACCAAGATATTCCCGACTTGAGTCCTGACATCGTACAACATAGATTACCTCTGAATCCCAAGTGTTCCCCGGTAAAGTAAAAGCTGAGGAGGATGAAGCCCAAAATGTCCTTGAAGATAAAAGAAGAGGTGAAAAAGCAATTTGACGCTGGCTTCTTGGCGGTTGCTTGATACCTAGAATGGGCCACCAACATCATGCCAGTCCCTAAGAAGGACGGGAAGGTGCAAATGTGTGTGGACTATCGGGATCTAAACTGAGCCAGTCCAAAGGATAACTTTCCTTTACCGCACATCGATATCCTTGTAGATAACACGACCAATTTTGTCCTATTTTCTTTTATGGATGGGTTCTTGGGCTATAACCAAATAAAGATGGCACCGGAGGACATGGAGAAGACGACCTTCGTCACCCTGTGGGGAACTTTCTGTTACAAAGTGATGTCCTTTGGGCTTAAGAACGCTGGGGCAACTTACCAGCGGGCTATGGTAGCCTTATTCTATGACATGATGCACAAAGAAATTGAGGTATATGTGGATGATATGATTGCCAAGTCAAAGAACGAGGAGCAACACCTTGTCAACTTATGGAAGTTGTTCAAGAGGTTGTGTAAGTACCAATTAAGGTTGAATCCTGCCAAGTGCACTTTTGGGGTCAAGTTGGGAAAGTTGCTTGATTTTATCGTAAGCCAGAAAAGGATAGAGGTAGACCCGGACAAAGCGAAAGCCATCCTCAAAATGCCCGAGCCACGTACTGAGAAGCAGGTCCGAGGTTTCCTAGGACATTTGAATTACATAGCGAGGTTCATATCATAGCTGACTGCCACTTGTTAGCCTCTCTTCAAGCTATTGCGTAAGAACCAGTCTGTCCAATGGGACGACGACTGCCAAGTGGCGTTCGGAAGGATTAAGCCATGCCTCATGAACCCTCTTGTGCTTGTGCCACCAGTGCTCGAAAGACCCCTTATCCTATATATGACTGTGTTGGATGAGTCGATGGGGTGTACGTTGGGGCAGCATGATGAGTCCAGAAAGAGGGAACAGGTCGTCTATTACTTAAGCAAGAAATTCACGGCATGTGAAATGAACTACTCTTTGCTCGAAAGGACATGTTGTGCCCTGGTGTGGGCAGCCCACCATCTAAGGCAATACATGCTGAACTACACCACTTGGTTGGTGTCCAAAATGGACCCAGTCAAGTACATCTTTGAAAAACCCGCTCTCACGGGACGAATCGCTCGGTGGCAGGTACTGCTGTTAGAATTTGACATTGTTTATGTCCCTCAAAAGGAAATAAAGGAGAATGCCTTGACAGATTACCTGGCTCAACAACCCATTAACGACTACCAGCCTATGCATCCAAAGTTCCCAGATGAGGACATCATAACCTTGTTCAAGGAGGAGGTAGAGGATGAAGATAGGGACAAATGGATTGTGTGGTTTGACGGTGCGTCTAACGCACTAGGCCATGGAGTTGGGGCGGTTTTGGTTACCCCTGACGATCAATGTATACCCTTCATGGCTAGGTTGGGTTTTGACTGCACGAACAACATGGCTGAGTATGAGGCGTGCGCCCTTGGGATCCAAGCGACAATTGACTTCAAGGTCAAGTTGCTCAAGGTATATGGGGACTCAGCCTTGGTAATCTACCAGTTGAGAGGAGAATGGGAGACCAGGGATCATAAGTTGATACCCTACCAGGCCTACATCAAGAAACTAACAAAATTCTTTGATGACATATCCTTTCATCACATTCCTAGGGAGGAGAATCAGATGGTCGATGCCCTTGCCATTCTAGCGTCCATGTTCCAGCTGACCCCGCACGAGGATTTGTCGTACATCAAATTCAGATGTCCCGGTAAGCCTGCACACTGCTGCTTGATAGAAGAAAAGCAAGATGGTAAACCTTGGTACTTCGATATCAAATGATACATCGAAGACAAGGAATACCCACGGGAGGCCTCTAACAACGACAAGAGAACGCTGCGAAGGTTGGCAGCCAGCTTTTTCCTAAGTGGAAATATCCTGTACAAGAGGAACCATGATATGGTTTTCCTTCGATGTGTGGATGCCAAGGAGGCTAAGCAGATGCTAGTGGAAGTGCATGAGGGATCCTTTGGAACACATGCCAATGGACATGCCATGGCCCAGAAGATTTTGAGAGTAGGGTATTACTGGCTCACTATGGAAAACGATTGTTGCATCCATGTGAGGAAGTGCCACAAGTGCCAGGCCTTCATCGATAATGTCAATGCTCTGCCCATACCTTTGAACGTCTTGGCAGCGCCTTGGCCATTCTCTATGTGGGGTATAGATGTGATTGGAGCTATTGAGCCCAAAGTTTCGAATGGACATCGCTTTATTTCGGTTGCCATTGACTACTTCACCAAATGGGTCGAAGTGGCTTCGTATGCCAGTGTGACTAGGAGTGTGGTGGTTAGGTTCATCAAGAAAGAGATAATTTGCCGGTATGGGTTGCCCAGGAAGATTATCACCGATAATGCCACCAATCTGAACAATAAAATGATGAAGGAAATGTGTGAGGATTTCAAGACCCAACACCATAATTCTACGCCTTACAAGCCCAAGATGAATGGGGCAGTTGAGGCTGCTAATAAGAATATCAAGAAAATAGTTCAAAAGATGACTGTGTCATACAAGGATTGGCAGGAGATGCTTCCCTTTGCACTGCATGGTTATCAAACTTGGGTGCGCACATCAACTGGGGCAACCCCATTCTCTTAGGTGTATGGGATGGAGGATGTGCTTCCGTTTGAAGTAGAGGTTCCCGCTTTGAGAATTCTAGCCGAATCAGGGTTGGAGGAATCAGAATAGGCCCAAACTCGCTTTGATCAGTTGAATCTTATAGAAGGTAAGAGGTTAGCCGCCATGAGCCATGGACGACTGTATCAAAGTCGAGTGAAGAACGCTTTTGACAAGAAGGTGCGCCCCCGCAAGTTCAGCGATGGAGATCTTGTCTTGAAGAAAGTATCACAAGCTCAAAAGGACCACTGGGGGAAGTGGGCTCCGAATTATAAAGGACCTTTTGTCGTGAAGAATGCGTTTTCGAGAGGGGCATTGTTGCTTGCCAGCATGGATGATGAAGAATTGCCTTCGCCCATGAATTCTGATATCGTCAAACGATATTATGCATGATACCTAGGGCGGCTAGAAGGTTCAATACATGATCGTTCTACAAGGACTCATTGGGATCTCCAAAGTCTTAAAATTCTTTGTAAACCATGATCGCAACAATTAATAAATGTCAATTAATGATTTGCATCTTAACCTCCTGTGTTGTGTCTTTTACTTCTTAAGAGCATACACTCTCGATCTTGCCCACTGAATCCTTAGCCATTTGGCCCCGTCAACGGGGTGTCGTAAGCGTTTAAGTAAAATTGAACAGGATAACACATGTTTAGTTGTTGCACTTAAACATCCAAATCATAAGCATGCATGCATTCACATCTTGTCATCCTACGAATTGGAGGATGAATAAAGAGTCATTTTGAGTGATGGTCAATACCATACCAAAATTAAGACAAGGGTAAGTGAAAGGTAATGCAGGTGCTAGGTCCATGATCGACTGATCATCATCCCACGTCCGGCTAAAGACATTAAAGAAGCACTCCTAGGAAGCAGCCTAGTATCTCTAATTCTGCTCTTTAAAATTACTGCTTTTATTTATTTGTTTTCTTGAATTATATTTGAATTCATCTATGTTTGTTTGCAACTATAGGATTTTAGAAAATATGTCTCTAACAAGGAATGATCCAAATTTTTGCAAAGGTGTTTTGCAAAAAACAAATTGAAAATTAGCTCGCCTGGGCAAGCATGTCTGACGAGAGTTTTTTAAAAGGGGAAGGGTGAAGCCATTCTTCACCCCATTTCATCCCCAACTTTCAAAACCACCAAGTGCTTACGGGAGTGCACAAACCCAGCAGCCCCAAGCCTCTGTTAGTGCGTTTTTGCTTTCATTTTCTGCACTTTTGTTCATCTCCTACAAGTAAGTACCACCTCCCTATGAATTTTGGCTTTCCATTATGGTATTTGGGTGCTCTATTTGCCTATTTTTTTGCAAATTTCGTGAGATAATTTATGTGTGAATCCATGCTTTGATTGTTTGATTAGGGGGCTATGAAGGATAGCCCTAGGCCTACCTTGGATTCTAGTATGAATTGGCATGTCGTATTGTCCTCGTTCCTCATTTTTTCATGCTTGAACATGCGTCCACCAACCGTTCGGTGAAATGCCTCAATGACCATTGCATGTGTTATTGTGAATTTTGAATTGTGGAATGGATTTGTGCATGTATGGCTGTCATTTGGAAGGTGTGGACAACTTAGGTTGTGAGGTTAAAATGCCAAAGGCATGAGTTAGGCACAGAAATCTAAACTTTGATTGAATGCAAAATGTATGAATTACATGAATGTGGGAGAATGATTTGTTTGGGTTTAGACTAATATTTGAACTTGTTACACAATGATAGGCACCTTGCATCTAGGTAGCTAAAATGATTTTCAGAAATATATTATATATATATATATATATATATATCACAAAATATCATATGCACCGATGTATGATTGTTCTCTAATTGCACGGTGACACTTGCATTTGGTGAAAAGATATGCACCATTCAAATTTGTTTGGCTTTTGTTGTGTATGAGATAAATGAAATGATGATTGTTATTTCATGCAAACTAACTTTGTGAATATGTCCTTTCAGGAAATGGCTCCAAAGAAGCTTCTAGCTAAGAGGGCAAGGAAAGATGCTGCTAGAGAAGGTTCTAGTGCGGCCCCACAAGTGGATGTGGAGTTTGACAGACATCGGTTCCAAAGCGAGGAACACTAGCACCGTTTTGAGGTAATTAAGAATTGGTTGTTCCTCAAGGAGAGGCGGGTCCAGTTGAGGGAAGGAGAGTATGCTGAATTTGAATAGGAAATTGCCAGGAGGTAGTGGACTCAACTTGTGACACCCATGGCTAAGTATGATCCAGAACTAGTCATGGAGTTCTACGCCAATGCATGGCCCTCATAGGAGGGAGTCAGAGACAAGCGCTCCTGGGTTCAGGGCCAATGGATCACCTTTGATGAGGATGCCATTAATCAGTTCTTGGGGCATTCGTTGGTCCTGGAAGAGGGGAAACACTGTGAATTCAGTCAGAGGAGGAGCTAGGCCACGAGATTTGATGAGGAGGTCATAGGCCAATTGCTGTGCATGCCAGGACAGGACTTCGCACGGAGTGTGACAGGGAGGAGGGTGCGGATCCTGCGCACTAGCATGACCACCCTGACATAGATCTGGATGACCTTGCTGCACTATAACATCCTCCCCAGCGATCATAATTCTGACCTCCCTATGCCAAAGTGCCAGCTGGTCTATGCCATCTTGACCCAGGTGATGTGGAAGCAATGTCTTCCAAGGTTATTTTGATGATGCCAAAGAATCAAGAGTTAAGCAAAGTTTCAAGCAAAGATTCAAGAATCAAGTTTCAAGATTCAAGAATCAAGTTCCAAGATTCAAGATTCAAGAATAATCAAGATCAAGATTCAAGAATCAAGAGAAGACTCAATCAAGATAAGTATTAAAAAAAATTTCAAAACATTGAGTAACACAAGAAGTCTTCACAAAATCATTACCAAAGAGTTTTACTCTCTGGTAATCGATTACCAGAAGGTAGTAATCGATTACCAGTGTTTTAAAACGTTAAGATTTTCAAAATTCAAAATGAAGAGTCATATCTGTTGATGTGTAATTGATTACACCTTAATGGTAATCGATTACCAGTGACTGATTTCGAAAAATACATTTCCAAAAGTCACAATTCTTCAAGTGACTTGTTTTTGAAGATTCTTTCAAAAGTCATAACTTTTTTAAGTGACTAGTTTTAAAGAAATTGCCAAGAGTTACAAGCTTTGACTTTGAGTCATCAAGAGATTATAAATATGTGACCATGGCATGAATTTAAAGATATAAAAAATTTAAGAATCTATCTTTCAATCATCTCTCAACATCATCTTTCAACTCTTTCTACAGAATTTTCTGATTCATTTCTCTTCATCTTTCTAAAAGTTTTTGTTCAAACACTTTGTTTTCCAAGAAAAGTTCTTTGTTCAAAAACTTGTGCTATTCATCTTTTTCATTCTCTTCTTCCTTTGCCAAAAGAACGAAGGACTAACCGCCTGAATTCTTTTGTGTCTCTCTTCTCCCTTACAAAAGATTGAAAGGACTAACCGCCTGAGAATTCTTTTGATTCTTCCCTCCCCCTTAAGCAAAAGATTTCAAAGGACTAACTGCCTGAGATATCTTTTGTTTCCCCTTACAAAGATTCAAAGGACTAACCGCCTGAGAATTCTTTGTCCCAACACATTGGATTGTACATCCTTTGTGGTACAAGTAGAGGGTACATCTACTTAGGGAATGTTATACTGAGAACAAGAGAGGGTACATTTCTTGTGGATCAGTTCAAGTGGAGGGTACATCCACTTGGGTTTTCAAAGAGAACAAGGGAGGGTACATCCCTTGTGGATCTTTGGCTTGTAAAGGATTTTACAAGGTTGAAAGAAATCTCAAGAACCGCAGGTTGCTTGGGGATTGGATGTAGGCACGGTTTGTGGCCGAACCAGTATAAATCTTGTGTTTTTCTTCTTCTTCCCTACACTCTTTAATTTTCGTTGTGTACTTTTAATTATCGTTTTTACTTTTGGTTAAGTTTCTATTTTTGTTCTTTACTTTCTTAACTTAGTAGTAAAAGCCTAATTGAATCTAGTAACATTAAGAAGGATAGATTTTTAATTAGTCAAGACACGTTCATAATTAATTCAACCCCCCGTCCCTTCTTAATTATTCTGAGGCCTCTTGATCCAACAGGTGAGTGTTCATGTGGCCTAGTTGATCTCAGATGTCATCTATCAATTTGCAGGGATCACGTCTTCCAGACACCCAGTGGACCCGGAGAAGTCCAACAGGGCACTGGGATTTCCAGCCTTGATCACGGGCCTCTGCCAGTTTTATGGGTTGTCGATTACTCCCACCAAGCTTATCCGGCCTCCCATTAATAGGGCCTTCATAGAAAAATATTGCATGCCAAGGAAGGTACAACAGCAGGGTCAGGCATAGCAGCAGCAAGAGGAGGACCAGCAGCAGCCAGCCGCAGATGTGCCGCCACCACTTCTACTGCAGCCACCATCTCTAGAGTCCATCTTTGCTCACCTGCGAAGGATGGAGCTCTAAATGCATGCATATATGTAGCATGTGACTAACCAACAAGCGGCTAATCATAGGGGTCAGGTGCAGCTAAATGAGAGCTTCTACCAGTACACCCTACACCAGCAAAGCCAGGACCCTAGACCTTTCCCGTGGCCCACTCCCGAGCAGTTCGGGGCCACAGTTGCATGGCTGAGAGATAGGCTCGATTTTCAGACAGGGGCAGGACCCGCAGGGCCCCCCAGGGATGAAGATTAAGCTCAAGAGGATGATGATATGGCTGATGTGATGAAATTCTTCCTTTGAGGAGGCAGAGTCGCTTGGTCGGGATCAACTAAAACTGTGAACTCGTCTTTATTTTGTTTTATCGCTTTTGGTATTTGTTTGTTATCTCATTGTGATAGAACTGGACTTTATTTTATTGCTTTTGGTATTTGTTTGTTATCTCATTGTGATAGAACTGGACTTTATGTTATCACTTTCAGTTTTTGTTTGTTATCTCATTGTGATGAAACTTTACCGCTTCCAACGTGTTGTCATACTATTGTGTTGTGTTGGTTGGTCTGAAGCAAGAAAACTAAGCTAAAAAAATAGGGTTTTGTGTATGGTTTTTATTTGTTCACGCACCTTTTGTTCGTTTGATAAGTGTAATCTCGGGTAACAATTTTTCCTACGTTATAAGCTTTTTCCAAAAAAAAAAACACAACAAACAACAAAAGCAAACTAAAACTAACATGCTTTTGGAAAAGAAATGATCGCCAATTTTCTTTGGAAAATTCACAAATCAAAACACAAAAAGGTTTGAAAAAAAGCAATGTGCACCTAGAGGGTGAACGCAACGAAAGATTTTCCCAAATGCCAAATGGACTCGGATGTTTGTATGACTTGATAAAATGAGCCATCTTTGAAACCCAGGTTCGATTTGAATAGGGAAATGAACCCTAAGCCTTAGTGTTTGTATGGCCATAAAACTTTATATTTGAGTGTCCACATGGATGTGTGCTATGATTAATTTTGCATGAATTTATAATTATCATAATATGCATTTCATGGAAGTGATTTGGGCATTGCCTTATTTCTAAGCCATTTGCAAAATAGATATCCCAGCATACATCATGTCCTGCCATTTCTAGGCCTTTTGAGCCCAAACGTCGACCTTTTGGACTAACCTTGACCTAGGATGGAAATTTTCAACCTTACCCTAGGAAGAAAGAACAAGAGGATCTTCCAAGCGAAGCTTCTCTTACCCCGGGTTAAAGATGTTCGTCAAAAGAAAAAAAAAGAGAAAGAAAAGAAAAAAAAAGGAAGAGAAAGAAAAAGAACCAATCAACCAAGATTGAAGAAAAGCAAAAGAAAATAGAAAAGAAAGAAAAAAAGGGGGTTCCTTTGGACGGACAATGTCTGAATAGTATGCAGAATTGTCAAAAGAGAAAAATATAAGAGAAGAGCAATAGTAACCGGTTTGAAACCTTAGGGAAGTGTAAGGCAATCACCTGCTTAGTTACGAACCAAATCTTTGTGTCCGCTCTTGTTCCGCCCTGAACAAAAGAGAAAAGGAAACAAAAAGGGGAATGGCTCGAACAACCAAAGCCAATTTTCCCTACCAAAATCCAACCTTATAAAGCCCTATTGATCCATGATAATTGCGCATATTATCTTTGATTTGATGAGAAATGACTTGCAAAGTCAATTCATGACATATTTGTGGTTTGGAGTTAGGATGAAACACTTGCCTGTGTGAGACTTTACACCTTGAGCGCTTTTCCTCTATTCGATTGGACCCAATGGTTTCTTCTAATGCTCTTTTAGAAATGAAATGCGAATGTCCCAAATCTCATTTGTGGTTATCGGAAATTCTATCAGTATGTTTTCCTTCCCCAATAGTCACATTGTTTTTCTTCAAAAATATATGTTGTTCTGATTGGTTTGGGGGTTTGTTTCTTTGCTAAGCATGTTCACGTTTTAGTGAAATACTTGTAGAGACTATCAGAGTCATCTGCCCTTTACATTCAAAAACAATCATAGTCTTTTGTCATGCAGAGACAATCAAGGTCATCTGCTCCTTTACTTTTCCAAGAATATCAGAGTCTTTTGTCTTGTAGAGACTATCAATGTCATTCGCCTTTACTTTTCAAAGACTATCAGAGTATTTTGTCATGCAGAGACAATTAAGGTCATCTGCTTCTTTACATTCCAAAAACTTCAATGTCTTTCGTCAAGACTATCACAGTCTTCTTTACTTTTCAAAGACTATCAGAGTCTTTTGTCTTACGGAGACTATCAAAGTCATCTGCCCCTTTATATTCAAAGACTATCAGAGTCTTTTGTCAAGCATAGACAATCAAGGTCATCTGCTCCTTTACTTTTCCAAGACTATCAAAGTCTTTTGTCTTGTGGAGACTATCAATGTCATTCACCTTTACTTTTCAAAGACTATCAAAGTCTTTTGTCATGCAGAGTCAATCAAGGTTATCTGCTTCTTTACATTCCAAAGACTTCAATGTCTTTCGTCAAGACTATCACATTACTCTTTACTTTTCAAAGACTATCAGAGTCTTTTGTCTTACGGAGACTATCAAAGTCATCCGCCCCTTTACTTTTCAAAGACTATCATAGTCTTTTGCCTTGCATAGACAATCAAGGTCATCTGCTTCTTTACATTTCAAAGACTTCAATGTCTTTTGTTAAGACTATCACAGTCTTCTTTACATTTCAAAGACTTCAATGTCTTTCAAGACTATCACATTCTTCTTTTCTTTTCCAAGACTATCAAAGTTTGTTGTCTTGCAGAGACTATCAATGTCTTATGCTCTTTACATTTTCAAAGACTATCAGAGTCTTTTGTTGAGACTTCAATGTATCCTTTACTTTTCAAAACTTCGAGGTCTTTTGTTTGATGTACCTGATACCTCTTACATTCTTTCTTTTGACAGGTTTCACTGCTTGGGTTTCCGCTAGTGGCCCGTCGGATGGCAAGATCGCTAGGGTGAAATTAGTGTCCTTATCTTTACTTACCTTTTCACTTTCAATGAAAAGATAAGTAAAGAAGGGCAACTGTCAGACCCTAATTTCGTCCGGGGATGATCATTGGGTAATATTTTGGTTCTTGTTGGCCGAATTGATTTGCTTGACACTAGTTGCCACACAATCCATAAGATTTTTTGACATTTCGGTAAAGAATCCGGAAAATACCTAAAAGGGAGGGCAAAATGTCATTTTGAGGCTTTTTCAGACCCCTGTCTCGCCCAGGCTAGCCTATGGCTTGCATGGGCCCCTAGAAAACTTAGGGGTGAAGTAACCAGCTCGCCTAGGCGAGCAAGGTTACTTCAGGTTGAAGCAACAACTCACCTAGGTGAGCTGCTGATCAAAAGTGAACCTTTCAAAAGTTTAATGGTCTCTTTTACTTTTATCGGTTAAAATGAACCTTTCAAAAGTTTAAAATCAACCCTACGTGTAACTTTCTTTCTTTAAAGAACTACGTAGGTCTAAGTTCCTCATCGCACTTCAGGATATGTAGGAACAAGGGCAACGCTCTTGCCGACCCCAAAAAAGTAGAAAAAACATAAAAAAGGGAAAATAAATAAATATCGAAGTCATGATTTTGCACACTTGATTAAAGGCTGTCGTTTCTTGTGATGGACGTGTGGGGTACTAATACCTTCCCCGCACGTAAACAATTCCCGAACCCTTTTTCTCAAAATTCATAGACTCCCTTTTGGTTTTTCTAACGTTTTCCTCGAATATACGTTGGTGGTGACTCCCGCGCGTTTTCCTTTCTTGGAAGACACACCCTTGAGTCTCGCGTCACCCTCCCGCTGAAGGGTAGGTTGCGACATTATTAAATCTCATTCTCTTGATTCTATTTAGGAGAATTTTGCGGTAATTGGAATGAAGAAAATTGAGATGCTATAACACGAAAAATTAGGAGCATCAAAACTTTCATAAGTGGATGTTATCACACAAGGAGAAAGTATGAGTAACTATCTACACTAGAGCATAATAACACCCAAAACCAACATGTTGACACATTGTTGTCATCCCATGCACATGGCAGTACCTAAAACTAGTGTTGCAATGTTTGTTGTGTTGAGATTAAGCTCTTTTATTGACTTGCACATGCTACAATGCCTAAATCTATCTAGGTTGTTAGTGCTATCTATAATTAGGAAAGATATGAATACATGATTTTAAGTCAAATTTGGAGACTTTTTTATATAACTAGCACTACTAGAAAATAGGCTTTTAACATCGATTATTAAGGACTTTCAACATCGATTATTAACATCATTTAATAACCAATGTTGAAACTACTAACGTTAAAAGTAATAACAATAGCATTGGTTTTACTAACACTGATGTTATGCTAAATCACATAACATCGGTTCTCTAAAAAAAACCAATGTCGTATAGTAAGAAATAACCAAAAAATGTAAAATATGTACAAAACAACATCAGTTTTTAGAAAAACCGATGTTGCATTTGATTCACAACATCGGTTTTCCTAAAAACCGATGTTGATGAGCAGAAAACAACATCAATTTTTTAGAAAAATGATGATGTTGTTTCTCAAATACAACATCGGTTTTTTTGAAAACCGATGTTGTTTTTGAGCAACAACATCGTTTTTTATGATAACCGGTATTATTTTTTGGAATTTTTTTAATATCCTGTTTGTTTTCTTAATCATCCCAAATTAACCTGCAAATTGAAAAATAGAACCAATCCAGATAGTTTTTAGACAGTTTTCAGATAGATTTTTCCATACAGTCCATAATAATTGAATATTTACTATGAATTTAAAGAAATATTTAAAGTAATGAAAATCAATATATATAACCAATTGTAACCTAATCTAAATTAACATAACTCTACAATTCTAAAACTACTTAAACACTTAATGTTTCATTTTTAAATTTTAGATAATATCTTGCCCATTGAATGCAAATTGCCTTCATTCTCTCTGCTTCCAATGGTCTTGGATCAGTAAAATACTGCATGATATAATAAAACATAAGTTAATAAGTATAAATAATAACAATTATAGCAAATTGAATTAGTTTTGAAGTAAGCAATTATCGTTTTCCAATTATCCTTGAAACCTCCTAAGACTATCATTGACATCCAATGCATTACGTAGTACCCGCACTCAATGCTTCCTTTTTGCTTATTACACTAAATTGAATAGGATATTTAGATATTCAAAGTTAACCAAAAATTAGTGTATAAAGTAATAAATTTTAATTTTTAAGGCAACAAACATTGTTTAAATCACTTTAACTACTATCCATCTAGCAGCAGGCTTGGACTTACTTTGTTGACTATCGTTGAATCATTTCAAAGCACTGTTCAAGAGAAACATGCATGTATATTGTACAATTAAAATATTTATGTTCCCGACTAATGATAATGTAAATGTATTACAAAATATAACTAACATGTTAGTAATTTCTTTCAAGTAGTTGTCGGGCATATTGTGCAAGGAACAAAACCAGATGACAACATTGTCCTTAGGACATATAACGACCATTTGCCAATGTGTCTTACACTGACAAATAAGAATGACTTACAATCCTATCTGTAATTTACTTTGTTGCCTCAAACGTCATTTGACCAAATTTTTTTGTGCGGGCCATCTTCCACTTCATGTGTCATCTAATGGAAGATGGAGGATCAACAATTCTGTCAGTGCTCCCAGATTGGACTGCTTCCTCCAATCATTTCTTTTTCTTATCCTCCATCAACTTTTCTTCTAGATAATCATAACCCCTACAAGACAACACGTGAGGGGTAGTGTTTTATTTCTGAATGGTCAACGCCTTCTGTCAAACATCCTGTAACAACTACACATTAGCCTAACTTAATACGTTTGACAATAATACATAAATATAAAGTTTAAAACAATGAAAATAATAAAGTTACCTCCCATGAAGGGTCTATATAGCTCTGACAAAACCAGTTCCACTTCTCCTTGCTTATGTCGTACTTTTCACGTACTTTATCATCCTCGCCCTCCGTGTGGTCTGCAAGAGCCCATTTGGAGGTCAAATCTGACTTAAACTATCTGCACCGCTCACCTATGGTCTGAAGTATTTTTTTCTTCTTCCTCAAATCAAATGCTTCAGGAATATCAAATTCAGCTTGAGAAACAAAAAAATACATTTTACAGTTACTCAATTACAATTTAAGAATTTTAGTACGACCAATTACAACAACATGCAACATTTAATTGAACTACCTGAATCCTCCTAGATAAAATCCTTTTGAGCTGTAGGGACTTGTTTCCAATTATCATATGTGTCATCCACCTTATCGCGATCCCCAGTGGTAGGATCCACATGAACCAGTGGTCTCTCCACCCCAAGTTGTTGTGTCGCTTTTCTTGTCTTCTTCGACGTAGACGGGAAATGTGTTGCTGGCTCAGGAGGAGGAGGAGAGGAACTAGGTGGTGTAACCGTGTGCCTGTTAAAAAAACAACATTAATTAAACAATGTCTAAAAACTATATTAAGTTATGTAATTGAAAGGATTGAAAGTAAGTAAATATAAAATAAATTACATTATACAATGTTAATTAATTCCCCTTCATCATGATCATTATGATTTGCATGCACGACGTCAATTTCTTCTTCTCTGATGATGTTAGGTGACATTTGTGTGGAGAAAGGACTCACGCAAGTGTCATACCCTAATTTCCTTCGGGGACCATTGTTTCTCGGCATGCGACTTTCGTTCGACCACTTCAAAATGTTTAACACCCATCGTCGTGGAATCCGTAAAGTTCCAGGATGTTTCAAAGAGAAACCAGCCAAAAACATGAAAATGGGAGTGTATTTAGAAAAGTGGGGGATATGTAAATAGACTATTACACCCTAATTTCATCCGGGAACCATTGTTGATCGCTTTGGAAGGCTTAACACCCATCTTCGTGGTATCCATAAAGTTTCGTGAGGTTTCGAAAGAAAAACAACCAAAAAACACAAAAAATGGGGGGTGAACTTATCAAGCTAGGGTGTAAATAACAATTTTCAAATCTGGCCCTTCCAAAACATTTTGGAAGTTGGGTTACTTAAGGAGGAAGCAACCTAGCTCGCTTGGGCGAGCTGGGCGGCAACCTTCTACCTCGTTTTGTTGGAAAATGGCTTTCGGGGCTTCCGTAATGCTTCCGTAAAATTCTCGTAACCCTATATAAGCATATTTCACTTAAGGTGGGTGATAAGGAAGAGAAAAAAAGAAGAAAATCAAGTCTGATATGCTTCCGTAAGGCTTCCATAACTTTTCCGTAAATTACAAAAAAGGGGGGTGAACTTAGTAAAAAGGGGTGCCTCAGGAAGCTTCCTGAGAAAGCCACCTGGGTGAGCTGGGCAGCAAGCACCACCCCTTTTTTCTATAAATAGGCATATGGGGCTGTTCCAAGGGGTTCCTTACCCCTATGCTATGCATTTAAGCTGTTTTTGGTGAAAAAACGTGTTTCCGTGAAGAAAATCCAAGCTGAGGTGCCTCTGTAACGCTTCCGAGACATTTTCGTGAAGATTTTTCGTCGTTCTTCGTCCGTTCTTCGTTCTTCAACCGGTAAGTGTTCGAATATGAGGCTTTCAATTCATTTCTTGTTTTTTTTGCTTTCATCTTCTGCTTTAACGAGCTTTTAACCGTTTATTTAAGTCGTTTTCTCAGTTAATAATTGATAAAAATGAATTTGAACCGATCATTTGCGATGTAATCTCGTTTAATCACTGTTAAAGCAAAATCTAATCGATCGTTCACACTACAACCTCAGTTAAACCAAAAAAAGAAAAATAATAATAAAATAATCAAAATATCTTGAAAAAAAATAATAATAAAATAATCAAAATATCTTGAAAAAAATAATAATAAAATAATAAAAAAAATCAATCGGACGTTTTTCTTTGAAAGTTTCCTTGAATGAATTAACTAGTAATCAAAGTGAAACTAAGGCTAAAATCAACTCACAAACCAAGCTTTGTCCGCAAAAGTCACTCAAAACCATTTTAAGGTCCAATGCCTTAAAACGGTTCTCTTTGCTTTTATTGATTATAATGGACCATGCAAAGCATAAAATCAATACATAACTTTATCGCTTTTTCAAGAACTACGTAGGTTTGAGTTCCTCATCGTAATTGAGGATAGGCAGGAGCAAAAGCCCCGCTTTTGTCAACCACCCCTAAGAGATCGTTAATGGTTCAATGCCTTAACGTTTCTCTCCTTTCAAAAACCAAGAGATCGTTAATGGTCTAATGCCTTAACGTTTCTCTTCTTTCACAATGAAGAGATCGTTAATGGTCTAATGCCTTAATGATTCTATCCTTTAAATGAATCAAAAGATTGTTTAATGGTCCAACGCCTTAAACGACTTTTGTTCGGTTAAAATATATCTTGCGAAAAAAAGATAAAAACAACTTAACCAACGTTTAGTTCTCAAAGAACTACATAGGTCTGATTTCCTCATCGCAATTGAGGATACGTAGGAGCAAGGGAAACACCCTTGTCGACCACAAAAAGATAAAAAATACAAAAGACCCATAAAAAGCTAAAAAAACATAAAAAAGGGTAAAATACATAAAAACATAAAAAAGGGAAAATACATAAAAACATAAAAAAAAGGAAAATACGTAGTTTTGAAGTCATATTTGCATACTTGATTGAAGATTGTCGTCCCTTTTGACAAACGCGTGGGGTGCTTATACCTTCCCCGTGCGTAAAAATAACTCCCGAACCTTTCACGATTAAAGTTCGTAGACCACACGTTCTGGTTTTTCTGACGTTTTCCCCGAATAAATGTTGGTGGCGAGTCCACGCGCCTTCCTCCCTTGGAAGACACACCCATGAGCCCCGCATCGCCCTCCCACCGAAGGGTAGGTCACGACAGCAAGTATCAACAATTGAATCATCATCTTCAACATTAACATCAATTGTTTTTCTGTGTAGAACCACTGACCACCTTTCATCACAAGGGTCTTGAACATAAAATACATGTTTAGCTTGTTCTGCCATGATGAAAGGCTCATTCTAATAAGTGAGCTTCTTTAGATCTACCAACATAAGTTTGAAATCATCGGTTCACACACTGATATTGCTATCAACCCACTCACACTAGAAAATACAGACACTAAATTTGACATAATTAAGCTCCCAGATTTCTTCAACGACTTCAAAGTAAGGCATGGAAGCTAGACGGGGATCGTCATCATGTACACTAGCAAAGTGTTGAGATTCAGCCCTTAGACTAACCCCACTGTTTTGCATTGTACTCTTGTCATCTTGTGATTCCATGTAGAACGAATACTTGATATCGTATCCTTGCCAAGTTATAACATTTCTTTTAGGCCCATATACTAACTTCCTTAATGTTTCAGAAGTATTATTGTCACCAAAGATTGTATCTTTAAACCAATTTAGGAAAGTCTTGTTATGCTCTTTCAACACCCTATTCTTGGTCATTTTTGGATTACTTTCCTTCACTAAAGCTTCGTGATGAACTATGTATGACAAAACTTCATTACTGTTATTCAGTATATACAAATGACCTTGGTGCAAATCTTCTAGACTTGGAGTGATAACATGCAGTCCTCTTGAACCCTTACCTCCCACTCTTTTGTCATTCCAAGACTCGGGAAGCCAAACAAGTTTTGTCTTTTCAATATACTCTGAACAAAACTCAATAGCTTCTTCTACAATGTACCTTTCAACAATAGATGCTTCAGGATGATGTAGACTCTTTGTATACCCTTTTAAGATCTTCACGTATCACTCAACCGGGTACATCCACCGCAAATAAACGAGACTACAACATTTAATTTGCCTGACCAGATGAACAGTTAAGTGAATCATGATGTCAAAAAATGAAGCAGGAAAATACATCTCCAACTGACACGAGATAATAGCAACTTGGTTTTCCAACTCATCTAAATGGACAAGATCAATGACTTTGTTACATATGGCATTGAAGAAAAAACACAGGTGAGTTATGGCATGCTTCACTTTGTTAGGAAAAAATGTCTTGTAACACCATGGCTAACAATTGTTGCATCAAGACGTGCCAATCATGAGACTTTAAGCCAACTAACTTTATATCCTTGAACTGCACAAGGCTCTTAATATTTGAAGAGTATCCCAGTGAAACTGTGTCAAAAAACGAAGGAGGAAAATACATCTCCAACTGACACAAGATAATAGCAGCCTGGTTTTCCAACTCATCTAACTGGACAAGATCAAAAATTTCGCTACATATAGCATTGAAGAAAAAGCATAGGTGAGTTATGGCATACCTCACTTTGTTAGGAAAAATGTCTTGTATCGTCACTGCTAACAATTGTTACATCAAGACGTGGCAATCATGAGACTTTAAGCCAACTAACTTTAGATCTTTGAACTACACAAGGCTCTTAATATTTGAAGAGTATCCCTGTGGAACTTTGACATGACACAAACACTGACAAAAACTTATCTTCTCCTTTCTGGACAAGGTATGACAAGCTAGAGGCAAGTATATTTTCTTACTATTAGAAATTGGATGTAACTGGTCTCGTATACCCATCTCAACTAGATCTTGACAAGTATTCAAATCATCCTTTTTCGTGCCTAGAATGTTAAGAAGTGTGTCGATGACACTATCACACACATTTTTCTCCACATACATAACATCAATACAATGTCTGACATCTAGATCAGACCATTATGAAAGATCAAACAATATCGACCTTTTCTTCCAAATGAAAGTTTTACTTTTTTCCTTCTTTTGGGTCTTTCCAAATATAGTATTGATGTCCTCAGGCCGGTCAAGAACCTACTGACCAATTAACAATATCGACACACTTTCATGCTCTTGACTTCCATTAAAAGCTTTTTTCAATCACTGATAAAGGTCATAAGGTTTTAGAAACCATCGATGTCAAGTGTATACTATTTTTCTTCCATGCTTCAATTGTACGTAGCTTGTGTTTTCTTCACAGATAGGGCATGCATGATGGCCCTTAACACTATATCCACTCAAATTCTCATACGTTGGAAAGTCATTAATGGTACAAAATAGCATTGCACGCAAATTGAATGTCTTATTTCGATACCCATCAAACACGGCAACCCCCTCGTCCCACAAGTTTGTCAAGTCTTCAATCAAGAGACTAAGATAAACATCCATGTCATTTCCTAGTTGTCTTGGGCCCGATATCATCATATACAACGTCATGTATTTTTGCTTCATGCACAACCAAGGAGGTAAGTTGTAAATAACTAGCAAAATAGGCCACGAACTGTGTTGAGTGCTTAAATTGCAATAGGGATTCATTCCATCAGTGGCAAGTCCAAGCCTAAGATTTCTTGCTTCTTTCCCAAAATCTGGATACAAACAATTAATCTTCTTCCACTGGGAGGAATCAACTGGATGGCAAAGCATTCCATTGCAATTTCTCCCATCTGCATTACATGTAAGGTCTTTTGTGTCATCTGCATTAGAAAACAGACAAATGAACCTTGGAAAGATCAGAACATACCATAACACCTTTGCTCAGGGCCCTTGTTTGTCCTTTTATCACTTCTACACTTTTCATCATCCTTCACTTTGTATCGTGATACCCCACAGTTGGGAATTTATGCATTTCTTCATACTCATGCCTGTAAGTATACAATCATTTGGGCATGCATGAATTTTCTGATACTCCATGCCCATCGGACATAGTATCTTCTTCGCTTGATAGTAACTTTTGGGAAATGTGTTTTCCTCTTGAAGCATATCCTGCACTACTTGAAGCAGTGAAGTGAAGCTTTTGTCACTCCACCCATATCTAGCCTTGACATTAACCAGATTTAACACCATTGACAACAACGTCAATGAATTTTTGCACCTTGGATACAAAGGCTTCTAGGTATCACTTTCCAATGTATCATACATAGGAGGATGTGCTTGCTGAAAAGACTCTTGTCCAAGATCACAAATCATTTCCTCTAAGTGATCTCCCATTTCTACATCAACTACTTCAGATTGGGACCCCCTCTGCATGTATGTGAATTCACCATGCCATATCCATGTCATATAATTCTTTTTAATCTCATCACACAGTAGATGTTCTCGTATGTCATCTAGTACTTGTCGTCTCCCATTCAAACAATTTATACAAGGACAAAAATATTTTCCATCCTCATCTGGTAGACTTCTTTCGGAGGAAAATTTAAAGAATTGTTCAACGCCTTCCTTATACGCACAACTCATGCGACTTGCATTCATCCAACTCCGATCCATCTAATTAATAACTTTGTGATACTCACAAAGTCAATGCATGAAAGCCTCACTTTTTTCATTAAAAGTGTGACCCTATCCCATTCAGGAAGACATTTTTTATAGTAGATTCATACGTAAAGATGAAGTCTTTTTTCTTAAATTTGACAAAATTTCGATAGTAATTCGCATTGATCTCTATGTACACAACATGAAAGTGGTGACATGACTTCCACCACAATCAAGTTTGCACACGGAGAACACAGGGAAATGCAGTAACCAAAATTTGATCAAATTTAAGAAAAAAAACTTAAACTTTACGTATTAATGCAAACTGTCCACAAGAATCATTGTATTCAATCTCAAACGGGAATCTAAAGTTCACTCATCATGAACATAACTTGTATATAAAACAATAGTCATTAATCATAGTCAACAAGTTATAAAAGCATTTGTAACAAAAAATAAAACCATCAAAAGTTTATGAAAAAACTTTCATACCTGTAATGATGGTCACTGTAATGTCCAACAACGAATGTCGTAATCACGATGCAAACAAGAAAATGAAAAGTGGCTACAATTTACATTGAACATTGGAGATTAGATGTCTCCACCATCTGTGTATGCTAAGTTAGAGATATGAGAAGCAACATGTAGTGTTTTTTTAAGTCCCAACAAATTAAAGATTTGAATTTATTGCAGGAAGCATAAGGAATGAATAAATAATTTAAAGAATAAATAAGGAATGAATAAATAATTTACAAAAACAAATCTTATTAAGAGCATTCTTTAAAGAATAAATAATTTAAACTTTAAAAAACTACAATGGAATGAAATACCTCAAGTGTTATAAATAAGATTAAATTCTTACAAGGTACAATATTCTCCAATATAGGCATCTACCGAACACTAGAAATATAACAAAATTAACTAAAAGAAAACTAAGGCTTTAAGTCTCTTCTGTTTCAACAATTTCTTCCTCATGCTCTTAAAATGACATTTCTTGTGAGATATAATCCCAGTGAGTAAAACAACTTCTAAAAGAAGTTCGCAAATAGTGTTGTTTTCAGCCGGTGCAGTAACTGCAAAAATTCAACCATAGTACCCATAGTCAATTTAAAATAATATATCATAAATATATACACCAATAAAGTAAAACTAATTAAACCATAAATTATTCACAAAACATTCTCAATACATTAAACATTTCAATAAGTGAAATTAATGTCTCAATCAATCAAATCAATACCACATACACAACTCAGTGATTCCCGAAATCTCTAAAGTTAACTTTTTAGTTCCTGAAACCAATGTGGATCCAGAATCCACTGTGAATCCGAGATTCACTAAGGTCTATGAGCTCATATACATGCTGTCGCAACCTACCCTTCGGCGGGAGGGCGACGCGTGACTCGCGGGATGCGTGTTCCACGAAAGGAATATGCGCGGAGTCGCCACCAACGTTTATTTGAGGAAAACGTCGGAAAAACCGGAAAAGACGCGATCTACGAACTTTTAAGTGAAAGGTTCGGGAGTTGTATTTACGCACGGGGAAGGTATTAGCACCCCACACGTCCGCCCCAAGGGACGGCAGCCTTTAATCGAATGTGCAAACATGACTTTGATTTTTTATGTTCCCTTTTTATGTCTCTATATCCTTTATACCCTTTTTATATTTTCTCTTTTTGTGTGGTCGACAAGGGTGTTTCCCTTTGCTCCTACGTATTCCTCAATTTGCGATGAGGAAATCAGACCTACGTAGTTCTTTCTTATCAAGTGATTCTTTTTTACTTTAAGAGGTGATCATTTTAAGGCGTTGGACCTTAAAAATGATCCATTTTACTTAGTGAGAAAATGAAATGACAAACTTCAAAAGCCTATTTTTATGGACGAGCTTGACTAGGCGAATTGATTTTAGCCTTTAGTTTCACTTTAGTTATTAATCAATTCGATTAAGAATGAGAAATCCCAAAGAGAAAACGTCCGATTGATTTTCCGCTTTATTTTACTAAAAGATGTCTTTTTGATTATTATATTATTTTTTACCTCTTTTTGATTTCCAACGTGGTTACGGCACGACCGAACGGTCGGAATTTATTTTAACCGAAGTTAATGGATAATACAATTCAAACGTTCGGTGGAAATTTATTTTATTTTTAAGTTAAGCGAGAAATGACTTAAGTAAAATGGCTTAAGCACGTCAACAGGGGGTATAAAAAGTAAACAAAACGAGAATAAAAATGCACGAAACACAATGCGGACCACTACGGGTACATAGAATGAATCGAAAAGCTTGGTTCGAGGTACTTACCCGTTGAAGATCGAAGAACGATGAAGAACGAATGAAGAACGTCGAAGAACGGTTGAAACCTTTGCGAAATTCTTCACGGAAAACGTTACGGAAACGTTTCGGAAGCGCCTCGGCTTAGATTTTCTTCACGGAAATGATTTTTCCAACAAATTCGAAAGAGAGAGAAGTGCCAAAGGGGCTGAACCCTTTTCTTCTTCACTTCCTTCCCTATTTATAGCAAAATAGGGGAGGTGGTTGCCGCCCAGGCGAGCCAGGTTGCTTCCTCCAGAAGCAACAGCCTTCTGGAGGAATATTCTAGAGGGCCCAAGTGGGCCTGGGTGCTATTTGCACCCCCATTTTTACTAAGTACACCCCCTCTGCTGTTTTTTTTGGTGATTCTTTTTTCGTAAAGTTACGGAAACTTACGAATTTCGTAACGATACTTGTTTTCTTTCCGTAATGTTACGGAACCTTGCGGATTACATAATCATCCCCCTTTTGACTTACGGAATGTTACGGAACCTCACTTGATTATGCAACGATGCTTCCATTTGATTTCCGGTGTGTCACGGAAACTTACGGATCATGCATCAATATATTTTTGGTTTTTCGGCATGTCCTGGAATTTCATAAATTGCCTAATGATGGGTGCCAAGCACCTCACGAGGACCAAAGAATGGTCGCATGTCATCAAGCAAAGGTCCCCGGACGAAATTAGGGTATGACACATGCAATGGCATCTCACTACCTTTCTCACCCCAGGTGGAGCCGGATCCACTATGAGTACCAAATTCACTAAGGTTTATGAGCTAATATGCATGTAATGGCGTCCCACTACCTTCCCCATCTCGGATGGAGGTATCTAATATCCCATCTCAGATGTGGATATTTTCAATAAATATATATCATGTCCCAGAGATTAATATTTTCAGCAATATAACGTTCCATCTTGATGGTAATATCTCTCATCCTATTTCCGCAATAAAATGTATAATGCAGTCTTTCAACAATAAAGAAATATGTAAGCTCTTATATCTATTTTCCGCAACCTACCCTTTGGCGGGAGGGCGACGCGAGACTCACAAGTGCGTCTTCCAAGAAAGGAATACGCGTGAAGTCACCACCAACGTTTATTCAAGGAAAACGTCGAAAAAACCAGAAAAGGTGTGGTCTACAAACTTTAGGTGAAAGGTTCGGGAGTTGTATTTACGCACGGGAAAGGTATTAGCACCCCACGCGTCCGTCACAAGGGACGACAGCCTTTAATCAAGTGTGCAAGCATGACTTCGATTTGTTTTATTTTCCCTTTTTTTTTACGTTCTTTAGCTTTTATGTCTTTTTATGCCTTTTATATATTTTTTTCTTTTTCGATCGACAAGGGGTGTTTCCCTTGCTCCTACGTATTCCTCAATTGTGATAAGGAAATCAGACCTACGTAGTTCTTTGAGAACTAAGCGTTGGTTAAGTTGTTTTTTATCCTTTTTGCAAGATATATTTTGATTAAATGAAAGGTCATTTAAGGCGTTGAACCATTAAACAATCTTTTGATTCTTTTGAAAGGAGAGAAAACATTAAGGCATTGGACCATTAATGATCTCTTACTATTATTTTTTGAAAGAGGTGACAAAGCTACGTGTTGATTTTAGGCCTTAGAAATCCACGTTTAACCAAAATAAAAGCGGAAAAGACCATTTCAAGGCGTTGGACCTTAAAAATGGCTTTTTTAGGTGATGACAAAAGTTTGATTTATGAATTGATTTTAGCCTTAGTTTCACTTTGATTATTAGTCAATTCGATTAAGAAAGAAAGATCCCAAAGAAAAAACGTCCGATTGATTTTTTTGATTATTTTACTAAAAGATATTTTTTTATTATTATATTATTATTTTGCCTCTTTTTGGGTTTTAAGCGTGGTTAGGACATAACCGAACGGTCGGATTTCATTTTAACAGAAATTAAAAGATGTTACAATTCAAATGATCGGTGGGAATTTATTTTATTTTTTGATTAGGCGAGAAAATGGCTTAAATAAATGACTAAAGCACGTCAAAAGAGGGGTATGAAAAGTAAATAAAATGAAAATAAAAGCACGCGAAACAAGTGGGGACCACCAAGGGTACATAGAATGAATTGAAAAGTTTGATTTCGGGAACTTACCGGTTGAAGACCGAAGAACGAACGAAGAACGATGAAGAACGGTGGAAAATCTTCGCGAAATCACCCACGGAAACGTCTCGGAAGCGTTACGGAAGCGCCTCGGCTTGGATTTTCTTCACGGAAACAATTTTTCTCACTAATTTTAAGTGATTCTCAGATACCAGGAGGGTTGAACATTTTTGTTCTGCCCTCCTTCCCCTATTTATAGGGAAAAAAGCGAGGAGCTTGCCACCCAGCTCGCCCAGGCGAGCTAGGTTGCTTCCTCCAGAAGGCACCGCCTTTTGGTGGAACTTCCTGGAAGGCCCAAGTGGGCCTGATTGCTATTTGTACCCCCCTGTTTACAAAATACACCCCCTCTGCCCTTTTTTGCTGATTCTTTTTCTGTATCGTTACGGAACTTTACGAATTACGTAACGATACTTGTTTTCTTTCTGTAATGTCACGAAACCTTACGGATTACACAATCATCCCTTCTTTGGCTTCCGGAATGTTACAAAACTTTACAGATTGTGCAACAATGCTTCCTTTTGACTTCCGGCATGTCACAGAACTTCATGGATTGTGCAACAATGCTTCCTTTTGACTTCCGACATGTCACGGAACTTCACGGATTGTGCAACGATGGGTGCCAAGTACCTCGAAGTAGTCAAACAAGGGTCGCATCCCAACAAACAGATGGTCCCCAGACGAAATTAGGATATGACACTATCGATTTAATTTTTAAACACTAAGTCTCAATAACAATCTTCACATTCATACATTAACAATATTACAATATGAAAATTATCTATTAATAACATAACACAATATCGCACATGTACATAAATAAGAATACACACACACACACACACACACACACACACACACACACACACACACACACACACACATATATATATATATATATATATATATATAATTAAAGAATATTTATAATATAAAATCAATACACACAAGTGGAACCTGGATTCAATGATTAACTAATGGATTCGTGACATATATACATATAATGAATTCAAGATATATCTATACATGTAATGTATATACTAGACACATACATGAATAACAAAGCCTCTCAATCAATTTCACGCAAGATATCACAATAATACTATTATATCTAATTTTTTGTAACCACACATTCACGCAAGAATCAATGTATCAATTTATAACTAGTAAATTCAAGAAGGCACTTTCCCAAAAATTTATACCATTAAAGTTTAGAAAAAGGTTGTTTTACTCACCTCTTAAAGACCTCCATAAGCCTCTAGATGTTCCCACATCGTATGTCTATAGTCACGCCATGTTTTCGTCCTACACATCCTCTTGTTTCTCAGTTTTTCTCTCTCATTTTTCTTTTTGTTAACACCTTCTGACCTTTCTTTATACTTATTGCTAACAACTTATTTCCAGCAACTTAATCATCTAATTATTTGACTATATATTATCTTTTTAACTAAGATATAAATAAATCTAATATCTTATCTTATGTATTTTTTTTGGAATATCTTTATTTTACCTTATTTATCTTAGATATAAATATAAGATAAAACTAACATATTTAAAATAAAAGATAAAACAAATATCTCATCTTTCATTGTTTTATTTAAACTATATATTTTCTATTATTGCCAATTATAAATATATTTTATTTTTGGGATGCTACAAAACTCGTCTAGTCTCTTATGTCAAGTTAGGGTTTGTCAAGATCAAAATTAAAGCTATTAAGCTTTGATTCTCATCAATTTTGTACTAGAGTTTATTCAACCCTGATCTCTTGTTTCTCTAACTAAATACATAAATTATAAGAGAGGGTGATTCTCAATTCAATTCTTATGTAAAGTAGTTGTTTAATTGAGTCAATACTTAGTCATTTAATTGAGTGCTTACTTCATTCTTAACACTTTTTTCTATAAAGTATTCTTAACACTCTTTGGATGGCTACTTTAAAATTGATATTATTTTTTTGTTGACCCCATGTATCATCTAACCATGAGCTAAGAATTAATCTTTTGAGGTATTAAAATCCATTTAAGGAAATGATCTTTCCTAACAAATATTTTTCTATACATACAAATTTGGAGGTAAAACACCTAATAACATACTTAAAGGACAACATTATTTATCAACCATAATTAGATGTTATATTCATGAGCTTAATTGCTTGGAGTTTCTCGCCAGAGTAAGAGTTAGCCAGTATAACTCAATTTAGATAAATGCTTAAAAAGTATTAATGAGAGAATAAATATTAAAAAAGTATAATTAAGTATTTTTTTACGAAGTTAAAAATTAATTTATGCATCCCAACTCTATCAAAAGTTAATGTTGATGATGATGATAATAAGGTAGCATGCATAAATTAATCTTAACTTGTGAAAGAAGTTTAATTAGCTTTATCTCCAAAAGGGGTTTATACTATTAACTCTATTTTTTTCCTTTGATTTCAAGCAGCTGATAGGAGTTCAAATATGCAGATTGGTTATTGTTATGGGGATGAGAAGCCCTAAAAAGGATTAAAGTTTTTCTATGATGAAATAACCACAATCACACTAGAAGGGGGGGGGGGGTTAAATAATGTGTTGAAGTTTTTCTATGATGAAATAACCATAACCACACTAGAAAGAGGGGTTAAATAATGTGTTAATCAAAGATAATGTTTATCACAGGTTAAGACATATGTGTGTGTTGATAAAGTCATCCACTTAAAAGAACCAAGTTTTTATAAAATAGAATTCTAAAATAGTTTTTTCAAGTAAACATTTGGTATGAAAAGAATGACAACAAGTGCTAAAAGAATGTTTAATAAAATCATTAAGGAGAGACATAGAAACACTTGATTTATACTAGTTCACTCAAACAGAGCTACATCTAGTTCTCATTACACTACAATAAAGGGTTCCACTAATAAAAAAATTGATTACAAAACAAGTATTTTGTCCTGCCACTCCTGACTATATAAGTATTCTTCTAGCCACTTCTAGCACAATCTTCGACTCCCCTTTAATCTATGAAAACCTAAGTATTGTTTAATACTAAGCCACTCCTAGCTTTCACAAATAGTATTTTTTATGAATACAAGTATTCGATAGCACTCAATGACTGGATAAATAATAAAGCTCAAGTACAAAATAACTTTGCTTAGCAAAGAATAAACAATGAAAGCTTATATGAATCGTCCAATTATTTTTGTAGAGTATTGCTTCAAATATATTATTGTTTTCTTTTTATATTTTCGTTTGCTAGCTGTTTGGGTAGAGTCTTCCTTTTATAAACATCAGTGAAGGATCCATTACGAGATTAGTGTTGAGTCATTGAAATGACTGTTGTCTAACACTGGGAGATAAGGCTATGTGGCATGCTCTGATTCGAGAGGAAAGGAACAAAGGTACAAACAGCGACATGTATTCCTAGTCCTAGATGAAAATGACCCTCGCAGAATATTATGTGTAGACATTCTATTCTTTTCTATTCTATCATTTTCTTAAATTCAAATGTTAAAAATTCAAATAAAGAGAAACTTAGGAGCAGAAGTACATGTACTTTCCTTTTCGGCTAGCATAACCTTTTTGTACTACGTTGGTCATAATGAAAGTGTGTACGAATGAGACTTATACCCATTGGACACGAGTGTTGATCATACACAATGTATAACACTTTTTAATATAAAGAGTGGACGCTCTTGGTTTTATAGCATGTTGGACACTGGTTAATAATTAACAGAATGTTTTCCTCTTTGAGTATGGACGAAATATGTAGATAAAGTTTAAGTTCTTTAACAAAGTTGGTCATGTCCACTAGTCAAAATTCATCAATTTATCGATAATTTATACTTTTTTTATCATCAAAATCTAAGGTAGGTGTGAGTGGTCATCCAAACCTAACAATCTCCCTTTTTGATGATGACAAACAATATAAATTTTGACTAACATAAAACATAATTAGGATGATAAGAGTGTAGAGAAACATGTTTATGAGATGTGTAATGCACTTAAACTCCCCCAAGTTCAGCATAGCATGATGATGGATATATTTTAATAAAAGAAAAAATTATGCTAGCATATATATGTATGGCAGCGAAAAACAAAACAAAATACTCCAAACCACTGTTATTTGTCAAGACCAGTCAAACATGTTTTCTACACCGGTTTTTACCATTTTTGGTTGGCAACCCTTACCGATTCTAAAATTCTCCATTTTTTAGAATTAATGGACTGGTTACCAGGCCAATTCTCGATCAGACCACTCAAACCAGTATGGTCCGAGTTTAAGAACTGACTTTTACCATATAATTCTAATTTAATTTAATATCCAGATTTATGACCATCCATATATAATTACATAATCCAAATTAAAACTCATTCTTCACGTATACAAGTGGCATACTCAAACTGATTTTGACCGCATTATCAAGCTTCTCAATATTTAAAAAACCATTAAATTGACACTACAGATGGCTAAATGCACAAAATTGTGACAAAAAAAATAGTACAGCTTTGGTATATAACAAGGATGACCTGGAACTTCCAATGAAAGTATAAAATGCAATGACCGAGCACAGCGGTACCTTTCCTTCAGAATCTAGACTGAACCAAAACTCGAATGCATGGACGAAATCCCCATGCATTCAATTTCAACAAAAGCTATTCTGCACCTAGAACAAGTCCTTACCTGGTTTAGACATTCCTGCTAATTGAATCACCCAATTCTGGGTGGCTGAAATCATCCATGCCTAATCACAAATCATATTATTCAATTTTTGCATATATCAGATGATACCCAACTGTTTCTGAAACTCCAACGAGTGGTAAGTTGCAAGGTAATCTATCCTCAAACATCATGATTTAGAATTGTCCTTTCAATCAGACTAGCCAAGCAAGTCACTAAACAAGTTGGGGTTCTGACCTGAGGGTGTCACACCCATCTTCCTGACTTTTGCATCCTTTTGCAAAGAATCTTTAACATTTGGACCCTTTACAGACTGTGACAAAGGCGTCACTGTTGTTTCTACAGTAGTACCTCTGGCAGCTGCATTTGAAAACTCTGATAGAAGATTCACATTATCCCCCCTCACAGGGATAGAATAGTCACCACTGCCGCTCTCTCTACTTTCAGGAGTCTCTGCATAGAGTGCCATGATATCTGGTGCATTCGTAACAGCAGCACCACTACGATTTGCTGTAGAACTAAGGTTTGGGTCAAGAAGTCCTTCCAGTTGCTTGAATGGGTCCACAGAGGGAGGTGCAACAGTGACAGTTGGTTCTCCCAAGTCAAGCAAATCTGGAGGAGGAGATTGTTGATTAGTTTTCTCCCGAGCTACTTCACTGGGTACAGCTGCGGCTTTTGATTCCTGAGTTCTGTCTGCAGCACTAGTACTAGCCTTTGGAACCTTATTGCTAGTTGATGATCTTTTCTCAGTTTTAGTTGAACCACCAAACAATTTATCTGCAAGTTTTTGCTTTTCAGGAGAAATTTCAATCCGTTGCTTTCTTCTATCATAATTATCACGTCCTTTTGAATTTACAGCAGTTGCAACATCCATCTGAGTCACCCCATTCACTGAGTTTTGGGAAGTAGAAGTTGAGGAAGATGATGCTGGGGATGAATAAATTGGCCTACCCCATTTCTTCTGAACACCATCAAGCTTCAGCTTAAGCCCTGAGGATCCTGTCTCTGATGCTCCCATTGATGAGATCGGGTGAGTCTCCCTAGAATACAATGGCTCAGGTACTGGAACAAGGTCTGTTGAGGATGAAAGTGAAACTGGAGCAAGTTTTGACGGCATTGGAGGCTTTGGAACTTCATATGCCTCAAATCTCAGACCATGTTGTGCAGATTCATGTTGATCCTGGCTTCTGAAGTTGCTCACATTCACCATTCCATTGCGCTCATCCTCCGGAATGTAGGGCAGAGCACCCCTTTCCAGAGACTGCTGGACATATTCATACAGGAAAGAAAGATTCTTATCAACCTGCATAGAAGATTCAACACAAAAATCTTAGGTCAGAAAAATAGGTTCATATGGTGATATGCATCATTCAAAAGCACATTATTACATTATAGTGAAAATAGAAGAATATGTATATGTTACAAATTTAAAAAGTTAAACATGTCAACAACTCAATGGTCAAAAAATGTTTCAGGAAAAGACATTAATTGACAGATCCATGACCATCAAAGTTTAAAACAGACAAGAATAAAGATTTGGGAAGAAGAGATTCCGTTATCTGAATTTTGAATTAAAGTGGCAATAGAATTCGACTACAGGAAGAAAACCACACTAAGCAAACCAGCAAAGCAACTACAGAACAGTTGAGATGTAGACAATGTATAATTGTGAATTCATGATGCATCCTTTCACCAAAGAAGATTTACAATGGCATGAAGGGAGAACTATTTTTATAGCTTTTCAATAATATGGAAGCATTAGAAATCCAGGAGGACAAATACAATGACTTACCATCATAGAATTTGAGTTGGAGAGCCAGAATATAAGATGAATAATGGTAAAGTTGTTGGTACTGATGATATTCCTATTGAAGTTTGGAAATGTATAGGAGAATAGAATATCATTTGAATCACTAAGCTATTTGATGAGATTTTGATATCTAAGAAAATACTAGATATGAGTAGATGAGGAAAACTTAGGTTCCAATATATAAGAACAAAGGAGGTATTCAGAATTGTGTACATTACAAAGGGATAGTCATGTTTCAAAAAATCATGTTTGGTGTTCAAAGTGGATTATGAGAACGCATATGAATCTGTGAGTTGGGGATTCCTAATTTATATGATGAGAAGAATGGGCTTCTGTTCGAAATGGATCCAATGGATAGAGGGTTGTCTGACATCAGCATCGGTTTCAGTTTTGGTGAATGGTAGCCCTTCGGCACAATTTTTATGATACGAACCAATGAATAGTATAATAATGAAACAGTAATTATGAATCAATGGGGTGGAAAAGAGAGCTTTATTATAATGAGAAAAGGGAAAACAGTACAGAATTTAGGAATCACAAACCCCTAGGATTTGCCAAGAGCTAGGCTCATTCAATAGAGAGGACAGTACTCTCTATCCTATTTGCACTAAAAGCCAAAATGCCAAGATCCCCCTAAAATTCCTTTCTGACTCCTTATAACTAGGAATGAAAAAGCCATGATGCTCTCTCCCTTCAACACGTCATATCAACAATAACAACTTCAGCCACTAATTCCCTTTGTGCCCTTCCTTCTAGAATAGACGTATAAGATCCTGGGACCACCTGTGGTGTGATGAATTAATTGTTCTGGTGTCCTATCTTCTGCTGCCACGTGGATCCTATCATTTTACCTTAGAAAGGGCTTAGACAAGGAGATCCATTATCTCCTCTCCTCTTCAATATGGTGGTAGAGGCACTCAGTGGATTGATGTCCCAAGCGATTGAGAAGGGGTTGTTTAGGGGATTTTTATGTGGTAAAAACAAGGTGGAGATTAGCTTGCTTCAGTATGCGGATGACATAATATTTTTTGGGGAGGCATCGATGGAAAATGTTAGAGCAATCAAAGCAATGCTGAGGGCTTTTGAACTTGTATCAGGCCTCAAAATCAATTTTGCTAAAAGTGGGTTTGGTGCTTTTGGAGTGTCGGATGGGTGGAAAAACGTTGCCGTTGAATACCTCAATTGTAGTTTGTTGACATTCCCTTTCACATACCTTGGTGTTCCTATTGGAGCAAATCCGAGATCATCTCAGACATGGGACCCTATCATATCTAAGTGTGAGAGAAAATTGGCAAAATGGAAGCAGAGACACTTGTCTTTTGGGGGGAGAGTGACTCTCATAAAGTCAGTGCTAACGTCCATTCCTATTTACTTTTTATCTTTTTTCAGGGTGCCTAAGAAGGTGGTGGACAAGCTTGGGAGACTTCAGAGAAGGTTCCTATGGGGTGGGGATCACGAGCAAAGTAAAATAGCTTGGGTAAAATGGGAAACGGTGTGCTTGCCAAAAGAAGCTGAGGGGGCTGGGAGTCAGACATTAAGTCTTTTAACATCTCACTATTGGGCAAATGGAGATGGAGCTTATTTCAGAGCCAAAAGGAGCTGTGGGCTAAGGTATTGGTCTCAAAATATGAGGGTTGGAGGGGTTTAAGTGAAGTAACTTCAGGAAGGGGTGAATCAGCATGGTGGATGGATTTAAAGGTTATGTTTAATCACCCACAGTACGAACACAATGAATTCTACAACATCATGGAGGGTTGGAAGTGGGGACAAGTTTAAATTTTGGGAGAATAGATGGATGGGTGATGAGGACACGCTACTTGCAAGATATCCTAGGTTATTTAGTATCTCTACACAGCAAAACCGGAGTATACAGCACATGGGGGCCTTCAAAGATGCGGGGTGGGAATGGGATTTTAGGTGGAGAAGACCATTGTTTGATAATGAAATAGAGATGGCGGTTTCATTCTTATCGGAGGTTGCACGTCACCCAATTCAGCCGCACATAGGTGATAAATGGGTGTGGAAGGTAGATCAAAGTGGGGAATACACGTCAAAATCTGCTTATTGTGTGTTGAGGGGGGAAATAGCTGAACACCAACAGGATGGAGCATTCAAGGAGCTATGGAAGCTTAAGCTGCCGCCTAAGATTGTTATATTTGCGTGGAGGCTAATTAGAGATAAACTCCCAACTAGAGCAAATTTGTAGACTCGACAGATTCAGGTTGAAGATGCAACTTGCCCATTCTGCAGCGAGGTGGAGGAAAGCGCAGGTCACTTATTTTTTCACTGTCACAAGATAATTCCAGTATGGTGGGAATCCTTGTCTTGGGTAGATCTGTCTGGGGCCTTCCCAAATCACCCAAGGCAATATTTCCTCCAACACATACATGGGGTGACAGAGGGAATGAGGTCTACTAGATGGAAATGGTGGCGGTTGACGCTGACTTGGACCATTTGGAAGCAAAGAAATGACATTATTTTCTCCAATGGTTCACTAAATGCCAACAGAATCCTAGATGATGCACTTTTCACATTATGGACGTGGCTTACAAACTTGGAAAAGGATTTCAACACTCACTATAACTACTGGTCTTCCAATGTTAGAGCAGGGTTTCTCAATAGAGTAGGATAGATTATTACAGCATTTTCTAGTACTAAGGATTTCTGTAATATTCTATATATAGTTCATATCTTTGGTCTAATGCATTGTCATGGGGCCAAATTTGGACTGTAATATGTATTACTAGTACCCCTGGTACTCAATTAATATATCATATTATTTTTGCTGAGCAAAAAAAAAACAAAGGGATAGTCATGCTTTGAAATTAGGAAAAATGACATTGGCGATTAAGAAAAGAGACCAGGATTGCAGTGGTTTTCCATGAACAGACTAAACACGTTAACACATTGATGAAGATTGTCACTTTATCAGAGAAAAGGTACTCTCATGGGGAAATCACCACTGACTTCATCAGCTCCACTGACCGATTGGCAGATATACTCACCAAATCCCTCAAAGGCTCACGTGCACTACTTTTGTAATAAATATGGTTCATAAGATATATATGCTCCACTTGAGGGGGTGTTAAATATATGATCATTGTTAAAGATATGATTTGATTACTATAACTAGGGAATTATCATTAGCTGATAATTAGGGATTATTGTCATTAATAGTCTTGATTATGTTTCCCTAAATTGCACTGTTATTCAGTTATAAATAAGAGTATACATGTGTGATACTACACACAATTACATTAAACCCTTTCTATATGGTATCAGTAGATTTCTAGGTTATTTTATCCCTTTCTCTTTCTTCTCTTTTTTTACTTTCCTTCAGCCGCAGCCTGCCCTTTTTTTGTCGCATGAACAATAACTGTGCTGCCACCCAGCTGCTATTTCGCCAATGTGACCCATCGATTGGAAGCGTCACCCTCCGGTGAACCCAACACCGCCAACCGCGCCACCAGACTCTGACGTGCGAATCTCACGTGCCACCACTTGTTTCAGAGGAATATTCTACTCTTATGCCCTTTACTACTGATGCAAAGACCTTTTACAAACAACACGGACAGTTCTTCATGGTGGTTGCTTTTGCTGGACTCACTGGACCTTAAGGCAGTCCGTGACCAGATTTTATCGAACCCCATAGTTCCTACCTATGACTTAGTTTAGGAATAGTTGTTGTGTCTCTCCATTTCACATAGCTTTGGACCCTCTTCCACTTCTACCGGGGATTCCTCTGCCCTTGTCTCTCACTCCTCTCATTGTGGAGGTCGTGGTATTCACTGCCACTACTGCAAGAACTAGGATCATGTTGAAGCAAATTGTCGCATCAAAGCTAGGGAATTGTCCCAATCAGTTAATGTAGCCCAAGTCACCACCTCTGCCTCAGATATTACTATCTCCACTACAGAATATAATGAGCTTCGAGCAGCCAACAAACCTGCATCAACTGTTACCTTTGTGGCTCAGTCTGGTAATCATGTAGCCTTTGTTTCTCAGTTCTCCTTTCTTGGACCTTGGATTCTTGATTTTGGTGCCTCTAATCATATGATTGGTACCAATCTATTTTCTCTTCCTTCACTTTTCCAGAAACACCCTCAAATTAAAGTCCGAGTCATCGAACAAACACACCCTCTTCCTCAACTCTCATTAAATTTTGTTTTATTTGTTCCTGGTTGTCCTTTTAATTTAATATCTATTAGCAAACTCACCGCACTCTTGATTTTTCTATCCGGTTTGTTAATAATACTGTTCTTGTACAGCATTGACGCACAGGACAAATGATTGGAGCATGACATGAGTCTAGAGGATTATATCAGCTTACGCCTTCAGTTGCCTATGTCTCATATGCATCTCCAGCTCTCATACATCAACGCCTTGGCCACCCGAATCTGGATAAATTGCATCTATTAGTTCCCAGTCTTTCTAATGTTATGTCCTTTCAGTGCGAGTTGTGTCAACTAGGTAGACATAATCGTATCAGTTATGATTCTCGTGTCAATAAGCACGTTGTGTCACCTTTTGTCTTAGTTCACTTTGATATTTGGGGTCCCAATCGAGTCTGTTCCACATTAGGACATTTTGATTGTCACGTTTATAGACGATTTCCCTCGTTGTACTTGGGTTTTTCTAATGAAGAATCGTTCTGATGTTTTTTTCTATTTTTCGAAGTTTTTTTGCTGAGATTCAAAATTAGTTTGGCTCCTCAATTAAAATTTTACAAATTGATAATGCAAAAGAATATTTGTCGTCCCAATTTCAATCCTTTTTATACTCGCAGGGGATTCTTCATCAAACATCATGTGCCCACACGAAAACAAAATGTTGTTGTGGAACGCAAAAATTGTCACTTGGTGGAAACAGCTCGCACCCTTCTTCATCACTATAATGTTCCACTTTGCTTTGGGGAAACGCTCTTTTTACTGCTTGTCATCTGAATCATTGCATGCCTTCATTGGTTCTCAATAATCAAATTCCTTATTCCATCTTAAATCCTAAACATGACCTTCATTTTGTCCCCTCCATGTGTTTGGAAGTACATGTTTTGTCCATGATCTCACTCCAGGTAGAAATAAACTCTCTACCAAGTCTCTAAAATGTATTTTTCTAGGTTACTCCTGCCTCCAAAAGGGTTACCGATGCTTCTCTCCTCAACTTCAACGATATCTGGTCTCTGCTGATGTTACAATCTTTGAGACTACTCCTTTCTTTTCTTCCACCATTGAAGATGTCCCTCTAGAGGTTCCACCTGTTGTTCCAGAACCACTCGTTGCTCCTGCTCCTGCTCCAAGTCCACCTCCACTATTGACATACCACTGACGGACACAGGCACTACTGGTAGCACCACCTACTAGTCCTCCAGCATCATCTACTCCAAACATTTGTCCACCACCATTGCCTACATCTGAATTTCCCATTGCCCTACACAAAGGTGTTCAGTCCACTCATAATCCCAATCCTTTATAGGCTTTTACTCTTTAGTGTGACCGTTTATCTCCCTCCTATTACTCATCTTTGGATTCTGTGTCTATTCCAAAGTCTATAGGTGAAGCCATGGCTGACCACAATTAGCAACAGGTGATGCTAGCAAAAATGGTTGCGCTAGATGCCAGCAACACATGCGAGCTTGTTCCCCTGCCTCCCAACAACTCCACTATTGGGTGTCGTCGGGTCTATACAATGAAGATTGCACCAGATGGCACTATTAATCGCTACAAAGCTCGCCTAGTGGCTAAGGGATATACTCTTTTCTGGTCTTGATTATGGCCACAATTTTTCACCAATGGCCAAAATGACCTTTGTTCGACTTTTTCTTGCTATGGCCACAATCCAACATTGGCCTCTTCACTAGTTGGACATCAAAAATGCCTTGCATGGTTAGTTGCAAGAAGAGGTGTACATAGATCAGCCACCCGGTTTTATAGTCTTCGATGACTCTCGCCTTGTCTGTAAGCTTTGCCACTCACTCTATGGCTTGAAGCAATCTCCCCATGCCTAGTTTGGTTGTTTCAGCTCCAATCTGCTTGAGTTAGGCATGACTCGTTGTGAAGTTGATCAATCGGTATTTTTCCTTCATTCTAAAGCTAGATTGTGACTATCTCATTGTATATGTTGATGACAACATCATCACTGGCAATGACTTTGCGAGGATCCTTCGCCTCAAGTCTCACCTTCATAGTCAATTTCAGACTAAGGACTTGGGCCCCCTCTGGTAATTCCTTGGCATTGAAATTGCCCGATCCTCATCTCCCAGCGGAAGTTGCCTTAGACATTTTAACCAAGATTGGTATGGCTGATTGTCGCCCGAGCGATACTCCCATGGATCCTAATATGAAGCTTCTTCCGAGTCAGGGGGAGCCATCGAAAGACCCCGGAAGATATCGTCGTCTAATAGGCAGCCTTAATTACCTCACTACTATCACTAGACCAGATATCACATTTGCAGTCAGTGTGGTTAGCCATTTCATGAAGGAACCATGTGATAGTCATTGGAATGTTGTGATACAAATCCTTTGATACCTCAAAAATGCACCAGGTTGCAAATTAATATATGGAGATAAAGGCAATGCCAAAATTGTCCGCTATTTTGATGCTGACTGGGCAGGATCACCATCAGATAGGAGGTCCACTTGTGTTCTCATTAGAGAGAACTTGATCTCTTGGAGGAGCAAGAAGCAGAAAACAGTAGCTAGATTCAATGCTAAAGCTGAGTACCGTGCTATGGCAGCAGTTGCATTCGAGATTACATGGCTTAGGCAACTTCTCCAACAGCTAAAATTTGGAGACACTCAGGATACTAGACTGTTATGTGACAATCAAGTTGCTCTCCATATTTCATCAAATCCAATCTTCCATGAGCGGACTAAACAAATAGAAATTGACTGTCACTTTGTGAGAGAGAAGGTGCTCTCAGGAGAAATCATCACCGACTTTGTCAACTCCGGTGACCAAATTGCAGACATGCTTACTAAATCCCTCAAAGGTTCTCGTGTTGACAACATATGTGACAAGCTTGGTTCATATGACATATATGTTCCAACTTGAGGGAGTGTTGAAAACATGTTTTGATTACTATAATTAGGGAATTATCATTAATTGATAATTGGGGATTATTGTCATTAATAGACTTGATTATGTTTCCCTAAATTGTACTGTTATTCAGTTATAAATAAGAGTATACATGTGTGATACTACACACAATTACAATAAAACCTTTCTATACTTATAATATTGAAATAATGCAAATATGGAAATGTGTAAAGTTTCTAATGCGAGAAATTTGGGATTGACTTTATTCTTTGTATCCTTAATTAAATCCTATCTTGATTATAAAAATAAGGATTACATGTGTGGGTATTACACACATCAGAAAACACTTCGTTCACACTCTAAATTGGGAAACTATTTATAAGTCTCCATGGATTGGAGAGCCTAGAAAATATATTACGCAGACAATTAGGAAAAGAAAGGAGCCTCAAGTGGTAAACTTCTAAGAAAGATTTGGGTGCAACTTAAACCTTTTAAGGAAAAAAGAAAATTGACTAAGACAATGAAGAATCTGGATTTGAAAATAATTGTGGGGAATTGAAGAGAAGAGGGATATGCCTCACTAAATGACAAGGGAGAAAAAAAAAACATGTTAGGGTTGGGAAGGGGATTAGATTTTTCAAGTTTGTCTTAATTTTCCATTATTTTGTTGTTATTTGAACTTGATGGGTTTTTTACTTCTAGTGAACTTATGTTATGAGACTTACGATATTTGCCTATAAAGTTTTTGAATTGTGATATTTTTAGTTTGCTGTTCTTTGACATATTGTTAGCTTGTTTGGATGTGTGTGTGTAGCTATCACACATCTGCCATAACCTGCAATGCTATCCATCATATTTTCATGGCAGATTTATGGCTCGCCACCATGAACCAGCATCTGCCATTAATAACACTGGTCATCATACAGCTACAGAAATTAATTATGATAGGATGGTTATAACTGATAGAAGGTATGAAATATGAATAACTTGCAATTACTGAAATCATAACTTTGTCTAAGTCTGAATGCTGAAATATAATATCTTGAAGAGACCTTTCTTGACCACACATTTTCCATGTACTAAATACCAAAAAAGTGAGCAAAGCATTATGTATGAAAACAGGAAAAATATTATCATAAGTGTTTTCCCACCTAGATGAAGTCAGCTACATAAATCAAATAATTTCATCATAAATCATATTTACAAACTACAAACCTTTAAATCCTTGATGGTTTCTCCTATAGTTTTTCTCACTTTCCCTCTACCTCTAGCAATTGGGATACCCTTCAGCTGATCTACTCTTCTAAAATATTGTGTTTATTAACAAAGAAAGAATACAAGTGTTCTTCTCACAATTTCCAGAGCATGAGATCTCTCCCCAAAACCTTTTTTTCACTCTAAACTGAATGTCCCCAGTCTTCTCTCACTATCTATTTATTTTGCTCATTCTATCAGAAGCAAAACTAACAATTACTAACCAACCATAACTCCACCAACTAACAGAACCAGCCCATAGGACTAGCCTAAAACATTCATTTTTAATCCTATCTTGTCTAGTTCGTCCACTCATCCAATGCAATATCCACATCTTTGATAAACTGAGTTTATTCTCTTATTGACATTTTACCACTCAACATTAATTGCTGTTCAACATTGTACGCCTAAAATTTTGCCTTCAACTTGAGTTGTACCTTTGTATCACAAATAACACCTGAAACACTTCTTCCATTTCATTTTTCCTACTTGAATCCTATGTTTACATTTCCCACTATTTCTTTGTCATTTAGTATGAGACACAGGATACTTAAACTGTGACTTGAAGTATGGTATGGTCTCCAATTTTCACTTCTAAGAATAATACTATAATCTTAAAATAATATAAGAAAGGGAAAAACATTAACAATAACCTCAATATCTTCACAACTTGCATCTTGGGGCATTATTGTTTCAACAGCTCGTGCATCCAAACCAATAAGAGCTTGCAATTCATATGCACGTTGCTGCAAATCAGTGGAGTGGGATGCTAATAGTTCTTCAATAAAAGATAGACACTGCATGTAGACAAGAAAAAGTTACTCATACTGTCAGGCACTGTATCAGTCAAATATCAGCATCACGTTGTATTATATATAAAGAAAGTAGGATTCTTTCATTAACAGCCTAGCCACATGAAAAATGATATTAGATAATAATCATTCGCATAATACAATGGAAAACAAATATTTAATTATGGAGCATTTGGTGGAGGATTTTACTGACAACTTTTTCACAAGAAAACCAAGGTTCAAAATTAAGAACATATATAACTCAAGAAAGAAGAATTTCCAATAAATTTATAAATTTAACAGCTTATAATATAAAAAATGCTACTAAGCATTTGAGAAAAAAAAAACTCCCAAAGAAATTAGCAAAACCAAACATGTTACTAATCTTCATATTTCTCAGAGTAAATATTTTGTTAAATTATCAAACAAACTGAACTTTGAAACTTCATGGATTATAATAGCCATGTAAATAACAAGATTTATGCAGTTGTCAACACTTTAGAAGTCAGAAGAATTCATCAAACACAATATCATCGGAGCAATTCATTGGTATGATGACAAAGATGTACATACATTACAAAGCATAGTCACAGGTTAGATGTATAACATTTAAATATTCACTTCCATCACAGAAAGCCCATGATACAGATGAGACACAGAACTTTAACCTAAATTATTTCAGCAATTACCTCAGGTAGCATATCAACTTTCCTCCCAGCCGCTATTTCAAATGCATAAATTTTTGTTAATGCTGAAACCGCATATGCCTTCACATCAAGCAAAGTTAGTACCAATTCAAAATTGTTCAGACCGGAAGATTGAATAAATTGGTATATTAGACCAGAACAAAGGGTTAAGGCCAAAGAAGGGTCATACAACTAACAAGATGAACATCATAGCAGAAGTCAGGACGAAAATCAAGGATTAGTAGTACTATAATGTGCTCCCAATTTTGTAACATCTAACACCAATTGCAACACCATTACACTCTTAACTCAGAATCAAGAATACAAAAAATGAGATGAGGTAGGAGGAATACTACCTACACTATTATTGGTTCATTATCCAAACAGTCAATCATAGTGTGTTAAAAGGGTGTTAAAGAGTGTATTGCTAGTATTCTTCAATATAGAATATCATTACATCAATTATATTTCATTAAAAAAGCATTAAAATTTATTTGTTCTAACACATCCACACATTTACACGGAAAAGAAACAACTGGGATCTCTCCAATGAGATGAACATAGCAATGTAACTGCTAGAATATACCAAGCATCATAGCTTATTCCATGCTCAGCCAATTCAATCAGAAAGGGGATGCTTGTCCAAGCATGTACTTTTAGAAATGTAACTGCTAGAATAATACCAATCAATATAGCTTATTTCATGCGCGGCCAATTCAATCAGAAAGGGGATAATGCCTGTCCAAGCATGTATTTTTAATATTAAATAATTATCCTAATTTTCATGCCAAACTAATAACACTGATCAAATTGCAGATCTGGACAAGAATCATTTAAGCTATCTAAAAGAAGTAAACTGAAGTAATTGATTCTTGAGAATGTGTATCAGTTGAAGTGAAGAGAAACAGGTGTGAGCAAAAGATTGAAAATCCTGACAAAAACTTCTCAATAAAACTGGAATGAATCTATTGGCTATACTTACATGGAAATTTAGATTATGCCTCAAAATCAGTCCAGTTATGTCTAATTTCAAATTGGTAGCAAGTTAATTTGATAACTTTTCCCCTCTTCTTATCAGTAAAATGTTGGATTTCACTAATACAAAACAAAATAATTGGAATTAGATAAATACCTTAACAGTTTCATCATTTGAATATGCCTCTGCAACATCACATAGCTTCCCAGTGATATAGGAAGCAGAATACTTTCCATCAGCTGTGCCATATTCCCCCAGAACCCAACAGATTACCTGTAATTAGTACTACATATTATGCTAAAAGACAGATCTGACTCCTTGAAAAGTAAAACAAGTGGGGAAATATAAAACATAAAAAAAAAGGATAGAAAGTTAGAAACTACTTGAAGAAATGCTGACGGAAGCTTTGGCTCCCCAATAATTTGCAAATATGACTCAACCTACGTCTCAGAAAACAGCTTCAGTTCAGTAACATGTGCATGCACATGAGCAATTCTGTAGTGGACATATACACAATAAAAGGGTTCAATTATCAAAATAACATACAGCAGATGATCTCAACTGACTATATGCAGCATCATCATCCTCTCCAAATCCTTCACCAATCAATCGCATTAAATTATGGGCCACCTTAATATTCACAAGATCTCCAGCATGCTCAAAGACTTTATTCATGGTCTGCAAAATCAAAGAACAAGGTATTATTGGTTATCAATGAATGTTTGCAAAACATAAATAATTCAAAATCAAGAACATAAATGCAGCAACACCATTACCTGTATAAACCAATGATTACTAGGAGCAAATTGCTCTGCAAGTTCGACACATCGAGATGCTATATATGTTTTATAATGATCATCACTTATGCTAATCATGTAATCAATCATTCTGTCAACAATCACTTCGACATTGGAAGACTTGGTCATTTTGTAGAGTAGTTCAAAAGTTTTTCGCTTCAGAGTATCATCAGGGTCCTGCACCATACAAATTGAATTTAATTTGAAGTTCTGAACTGCAAAGTTTGGGATTAACTTAAAATATTGAAATATATTCCAAAATCTCACAAATAAGTGTGTCATTCTAAAGAGTAAAGACCAATTGAGATTCTTTACTAGTTCTCAAAAGCAAAATCTGTTTGAGTTCAAATACAATTGGTGAGTAACCACTAAGTGGAACCATCTAACAGATTAAAATTTGGTAGAAAAAATAGATAAACAGAGAGATAGAGGGGCAACATCTAATTACTAAACACAAGGAGGATCATTTAATAGATTAAAATTAGGATGATTCTCATAGTCAATCCAGGTATTGAAGATATTTTTTCTATTTTATTCTATATTAATTCAAAATTAAATAAATTGAAATAACAATTGGCAGTTACTCAACTCCTAAAGATGTCCAAACATCTGCGATTAGTGATGCAGCTTCTACAAGGATGATAAATCTTTCATCGATAATTAATTCGACAATGGTATAAATTTGATTTCGAAGATACCAAATTGGATCAATATCACGAATAACAATATCTGAGAACCTTCCTTAAAGGAGAACTGAACAAAAATTCCCTTTCAAGGGAAGACAGGGGGAGCTTGATTACGCACCTGGCTTACTCTTTGTTTAGTTACTGAAAGCACTGATGAATGATCATCCTTATTTTACAACTCAGGAAAGATAGAATACAGAAAAAAAGAAAATATATATATATAGAGAGAGAGCATTTAGGGATGTTCCATATTTTGATTCTTCCGTATCAGAGCACATTTGTCGTAATTATTGGAATAATTGTTGGAGACTCAAATGGTGGAGTGGATATGCAAGCATGATAACTTATACGTTGTTCTATATCTCGATGAATCTGACACATGACAGGCATTATTCCATGACTGCATTTTTGGTAAAGATTAATTTCCCAAATATAACAACTTATTTTCCAAAAAGCTCTTTTAGAAAGCTGGTAGAAATAAACTATTTTACAAAACATACACGTAATTTAGGACCAGTTTGTTTAAACTTATTTATTGAAATAAGTTCTTGTTTTAATAAAATAAGCAGCTTTCTGTTTTTTTAGTGTGTTTATCTAAACTGTTTCTGCTTAAAAAAAATCAGTTTTGTGCTTATTTTAAGAAGCAAAACCCATCTTCTTCTTAAAAAAGCACTTATATAAAAAGCGCATATTTTAAAGTTACTTTTTTAAGTTTAAACAAACTCACTCTTATTGTCTTACTAAGAATTTTGCCAAATTTTTCATAATGTATTTGTAAGATGTGACAAAGGCAGCAGAGAAACTCACTCTTATTTTCTAAAGGAAATGGGTTTATCATGTGGGGAAGATGACAGCAAGGTTAAGGGGATGTTATTATACATGGAGAACAGGGATGTTATGATGGCAGCAGAGAGGGGAGTTAAAAATCACAATCATGATAATTCTGTCTTATAATTCCAGAGGTTTGGGGAGGGGGGTTAAGTGGACTGCTATAAGAAGGCTGATTTCAAAACACAAGGTGGACCTTGTGTGCATTCAAGAAACTAAAAGGGAGAATTTTAACAAGAATATTTGTCATGCCATCTGGGGGAATTCCACTGCTCAGTGGGATTATGTTCCTTCTGTGCAAGCTGCTGGTGGGCTGCTTTGTATGTGGAATAACTCTATTTTTGAGGTTGAAAGGAGGGAGAAAGGAAGAAGTTTTTTAATGCTTGAAGGGAGATGCACTCACAATAACCAGAGGTTGATAATTGTCAATGTTTATGCTCCATGTGATTTTGCTGAGAAAAAAGCATTATGGGATGATATATGGCAGCTAAAAGTCTCTAACTCAAGGGGTTTATGGTGTGTTCTTGGGGACTTTAACAGTATTAGAAGTTCAGAGGAAAGGGTTAGTTTATCTCAAAGAAGGGTAGACTCACAAGACATTTCAGCTTTTAATCAATGGATCTCTGATATGGAGCTCCAGGAAATTAAATCAGTGGGTTCTAACTATACTTGGATTAGGCCTAATGGTTATGTAAAGAGTAGGCTTGACAGATTCTTGGTCTCGGATCAATGGTTATTTGTGTGGCCTGAGAGCTGCCAACATGTTCTGCAACGGGATTTATCGGACCATTGTCCGACCATTCTGCAAACTAATATGGTGGATTGGGGTCCTAAGCCCTTTAGGGTTTTTGACTGGTGGCTGCAGCAGAATCAATATCAGAAAATGGTGAGGGATACATGGTGTAATGATCAGCAGGGAGGTTGGGGGAGCATTGCTTTAAAAAATAAGCTGAAAAACTTGAAAGCTGCTATAAAACAGTGGAGTAAGGATGAGGGGAAAATTGATGCTAACAAAATATCCAGCATCCAGCAGAAACTAAATGAGATGGAGGATTTAGCTTCTAATCGTATTTTATCCGATCAAGAGCTCAAAATCAGAAACTCCCTTCAGCAGGATTTATGGAATGCTTCAATTGCTGTGGAATCACTTTTGAGACAAAAGTCTAGGATATCATGGTTGAAGGAGGGGGACTATAACTCTGGGTATTTCCATAGAATAATAAATCACTGGAGAGCTTATAATGCTATTCCAGGTATTTCTATTGATGGTGTGTGGGTGCAGCAACCTATCTTAGTGAAGAATGCAGCTGTTAATTATTTCCAGGCCAGGTTTACTGAACAGGATTATTCTAGGCCTTATTTGGATGGGGTCCCCTTTAAATCTATTTCTCAAAGACAGAGAGCAGCTGATTGTCCCATTTTCTGATCTAGAGATCAAGGAGGCTATGTGGAGTTGTGGAGGTGATAAATGCCTTGGACCAGATGGCTTTAATTTCAACTTTATAAAAAAATTTTGGGACATCATGAGTCCAGAATTTAGAAGATTTGTGGATGAGTTCTATGCTCATGGCAGCTTTCCTAGAGGAAGCAATGCTTCTTTTGTGGCTTTAATTCCTAAGTTGACTCATCCTCAGTCATTCAATGACTATAGGCCTATATCCTTGATAGGTTGTATGTATAAAGTTATAGCCAAGTTGCTGTCTAACAGACTGAGGTCTGTAATGAATGGGTTAATTGATGAAAGGCAGTCAGCCTTTATTAAAGGAAGGCATATTCTTCATGGTATTGTGATTCTCAATGAGGTGGTTGAGGAAGCAAGGAGGAATAGGAAACCTGTGATGATCTTCAAGGTGGATTTTGAAAAGGCCTACGATTCAGTTTCTTGGTCTTTTCTGGACTACATGCTGTTCAGGTTGGGTTTCTGCTCAAAATGGAGATCATGGATATCAGCTTGCCTCCACTCAGCATCTATATCTATTTTGATTAATGGCAGCCCTTCTAAGGAATTCTCCCCTACAAGGGGTTTGAGACAAGGGGATCCCCTAGCTCCCTTACTTTTCAATATTGTAGGTGAAGGTATTACTGGTATGATGAGACAAGCAGTCCACAAAAACCTTTATAGAAGCTTCTTGGTTGGAAAGAAAAAGGAGCCTATCAACATTTTGCAGTATGCTGATGACACTGTCTTTGTAGGAGAGGCTGTGTGGGAGAATATTCTTGTTATAAAGGCCTTATTAAGAGGCTATGAACTAGCTTCTGGTTTAAAGATTAACTTTGCTAAAAGTCAGTTTGGGATAATAGGGGGTGGAGTCAACTGGTCTTTGGAAGCAGCCAATTATTTGCACTGTCGACAGCTGGATTATCCTTTCCTCTATTTAGGCTTACCTATTGGGGCTAATCCATCTAGCCAGCTGGTGTGGGAGCCTCTTATTTCTAGATTCAAGTCTAAATTAGCCAAATTGGCTCAAAGAGATATATTCATGGCTGGGAAGATCACTCTTATCAATTCTGTCCTTAATGCCCTTCCAATTTATCTCCTTTCCTTTTTTAAAATTCCTCAGAAGGTAGTCAAAAAGCCGGTATCCCTCCAAAGAAATTTTTTGTGGGGTGGGGACAATGATCACAAAAAAATTCCTTGGGTCAAATGGGATGATATCTGTTTGCCTAAGACAAAGGGCGGCCTGGGGATAAAGGATATCTCTAAATTCAATTTAGCTCTGATGGGTAGATGGATATGGGCTTTTGCATCTGATCAACAGCAGCTCTGGGTCAGAATTTTAATTTCAAAATATGATGGTTGGTCAGAATTCCAAAATGCTAGTGACAAAAGGGGCTTTTCCCACTGGTGGAGAGACATTAGAAATCTGTATCACCAGTCGGACTGCAGTATTTTTAAAGACAACTTGGCTTGGAAGGTTGGGAGTGGGGAGAATATTAAATTCTGGACTGATAAATGGCTAGGGGACCAGCACACTCTGCAGCAGAAGTATAATCAGCTTTTCCACATAAGTAGACAGCAAAAGGACCACATTTCTCAAATGGGACATTTTAATAATAATAGCTGGAGGTGGGACATGAGGTGGAGGAGGAATCTCTTTGATCATGAAAGCCAGTTGGCTGTGCAGTTTATGGAGGAAATTAGTTCTGCTCCTATTCAAAGGCAGGTGAAAGATAATATGCTATGGTTGGCTGAATCTAATGGTCAATATACTACTAGATCAGTCTATAGCTTATGCTTGAACACCACTTCAGTATTTTCTGATGGCAATATCTTTAAGACTATATGGCAGCTGAATATTCCCCCTAGGGCTGTGATCTTCTGTTGGAGATTACTTAAAAATAGACTACCTACCAAGGTCAACCTTCTAAGAAGAAATGCTATTACTCAGGAAGACACCTGTTCCTTATGTGGCTGTGTGCAGGAGGATGTTTATCATTTGTTTTTAAACTGTAAGCTGACAAATGGCCTGTGGTGGGAATCTATGCGCTGGGTTCGGGTAGTAGGTCCCCTTCCCATTAACCCGGTTCACCATTTTTATCAGTTTTGTGAGGGGTTTGGGGCAAATGTGAATCACAGTACAAGATGTGGGTGGTGGATTGCTTTAATTAGTTCTATATGGCAGCATAGGAATCTGTTGATTTTCCAAGGAAAACCTTTTGATCCCTGTAAAGTTATGGATCATGCTATTTTCTTAGCTTGGTCATGGTTAAAGGCTAAGGATAAAAAGTTTAGTACTAGCTTCCACTATTGGTCCTCTAATATTTCCAATTTCGTTGCCTAGTTGGGGTTGGATCTGGCTGTTTTATGGCTTTGTTGATGGTCTTTTTGGAGGGTAGCACCTTGGTGCTTTGTATTTATATTTTCTGGTACCACTGGTACTGGTTGTTTTATCAATAATATATATATTTTTCAGCCTTCCAAAAAAAAAAAAGATGTGACAAAGGCATTTTTTTCAGCCTGACCACATCCTTACGCATCCGGATAACAATTTATTCTCTTTCTGAATTTGTGTGCAAGAGGATAAATCTTTCATAATGAATTTCCAAGACAACACACAAATGGGAAATGGCCAACGGTCTCTGATACAAGTATAAAAAACCTTCATAGACAAAGAACAGAAACTGCAAAATTGTTAAGAACACATAAGTTTTAGAGAGCATATGTTATTTAATTCCAGAATTTGTTGAATGTGTAAGTTTAATGCTGAAGCAAACAGGTGATCATCCAAACATATAACAATTCCAAATGCTTATTTCTTTCAGAAATGTAAAAATCATCAGTACATGACTATACAGATAACATCACATGTTCTTTGCATTTGCATATGCTCTATAATTTTTTCACAAAAAATAGTTATTTGTCATCCACATAACAGAGATATTTGCTGTTATTTTCTATATATAAATAATAACTTACATTAAAAGAAAAACAACCTTCTAAATAGTTAACATAAAGGGGAACAAACATACAACAATTTATAAGACCAAAATCGAAACCAGGCTATGCAAAAGCCATCCATCTTAACTCTTCAGCATTCAAGACAAAGAGATCCTCACCTCTAAGCAGTCAATGACAGCCAGTTGATGCTGTTCTGCAACATGTGGACTTATCTTTATCAGCCGACCAAGCGCATCAATGCCCATGTACTTAAGATTATGACTGTCACTCTGCCCACATAACATCAACACACATGTAACACAACATAGCCCATTAACAAACACATTATACACAAAATTCAAATACAATTCACTTCCACCACCACCAAAAAACAAACCTTCAAAAACTTCGCATTGACATCTGCAGCCGCTTCTAACAACTTAGCATTGGGATATATGGAAGAGACACAGCATATGCACCCATAAAGAATAGCATTCCCTATATTACTCGATGAATCGCCCTTCCTAATTATTTCCCCAATTACCGTATACATCTGCTCACTAGCCTGCTTGTCGCCACTCCCTAACAACGCAAGTATTTTCAGCAACTTAATCTGCAAATTTGCTCAAATCAGAAGGCAATTCAACAACACAGATGTTTTCAGCAACTTGGACCCTGTTTGGATAAACTTCTCCATAAGCACTTAAAGGAGAAGAAAATACAAACGTAAGATGATGAACTGAATTTCTCCCACAGGCTTTAATCAACTGTATGTTTGGATTGAAGTTTTGAAAGTACTTTAGCAGATTCTAATGCATAATAACCAATTCCAATACACCAAATCAAGAAAAAAAAAAGTGTTGCTGCAGACTAAAAGTACTTTTGGGTTCTCCAACTTTAATCCAAACATGAACTTATGTTTGGATGCACTTATGTTTAAATTAAAGTTTGGAAAATACTTTTGTGAATTCCAATGCACCAAATGAAGAAGGAAATTTGGGTCCAAACATGCACTTACACGCTTAACTGTTGTAAAAATCTCTCATTTAACTTCTCCATAAACCAAAATGCACAAGTTAATTTTAGCTTAAGGGATAAACCCAATTCATTTTAGCTTCCTACTTTCTTCTCCTACAAGTAATCATGTAAGAGTCCATGTAAACAGGGTTTTAATCTGCACATTTTCTCACAGATCAAACGCATGACAGACCTGAATGAACGGTGCCGGCATCTGGTGATAGTCATAGCTCTTAGGCAACCTGTGTTCCGCAACCTGTTTAAGAATGCTCACAAAGCTAACCACAAGATCCTTATAAGGGCTAGGATCAACCGCAATGAGGTCAAACAGAGGGCACAAGGTAGCACCCATTACGCCAGGGTCATTATCACACAACTTCTTCCGAAAATTCGAGATCAAATGTGAAACGGAGGACGGCGACTTGTGGTGGAACCGGTGCAGCGCCATGACGGCCTTCTTCCTCACGGCGTCTTTCGGGTGGGCGAGGAGGTCGACGACGGAGGGCAGGACGGCGGGGATGGTCTCCTCATTGATGAGGCGGCAGACGGCGCTGAGAGCCGCGCAGACGACGAGGTAGTTGTCAGATTTTAAGTCTTTTTGGATGGTGTTGACGATGAGGATGATGAGGTCGTCGTCGTCGTTTAAGAGGAGCGTGACGGCGAGGTAGCCGGTGCGTTTCAGCAGGAGGCTGTCGTCGTGCGTCATCTTGACGGCGTGGATGTGGCCGAACGACGCGTCGTGGCCGAGCATCTCCACGTAGAGGAGGCGGATGATGTACTCCTTCATCTTGCGCTTCGGGATGTCGGGCTCCGCGATGCGGCGTTTTAGGGTTTCGATCTCGCGCAGCACGATGCGGTCCTCCTCGGCCTTCGAGCGCGATTCGCCGATGGATTTCACCAGCTCGAGAAATTCCTTTGATTGCCCGAACCCGCCCTGCGATCCCATCGCGAGTTCGCGACCGATCGTCTTCAATTGCTCCATTTTTTGGTTATTTTCTGGTTTCAGTGATGCGTGGGATCGGGATCAGGGATTTGGATCTTGCGGCACGAGGGTGGTGTGGGGAAAGAGCCAAGTTTGGGGTTTTTGGGAATTGTGAGAATTGATGCGTGGAGTGTAAGTGAAGAATAAGAAGATGAGAGTTCAAACGGCGTCGTGTCGGACGGAGAAGCAGAGAAAGAGGGGGAGACCAAAAACAGTCGCTTCCTTCCTTGACTCGGCTGGCTGGTAGTGTAACAGAAATCAAACAAAGTGATATTATTTTTATTCGAAAAACAAAAACTAGAATGTTGTGATGTGAGTAGTGTGGTTACTGGTAAAACTGGTGTTGATGTACCATGAGTTTTATTGATGTTTGGCTTTTGACGAGGATAAGAAAATATAATAATGGGTTAATTTTATTTTATTGCTTAATTAATGTGTTGTATAAATACTTTTTATATTTAAAAAAAAGTAAATGCTATTTTGATTAAATGCAATAAAATAATTGAAATATTTTCTACTTGGATTATATTTTTGATCATTTTAATAGAAAATACTCTTATTCCTCCCTTCACTTTTTCTTTATACGATAGTGAGATGTATCTATGAAAATACTCTAACGTTCAAATTAGAGACATGATGATAAAAAACATATATCAATGGGTTAGAATGAATTTGATTATCTAAAACTCTTGTGATCACTTTATGCTGAAATTAAGTTTATATACTTAATTTTCTTGATTGGATAACATAAATAGAATAAGGTTATATCTTATTTTATCTTGTCTTAATTTCATGATTTCATGGAGCACTTTGGCCTCAAGTTATGTGTTTGCAATGTACTTGAAAGTAAACATAAACACAATGAGAGTGAACAATGTAGTGTTTTTTTTTTTTTTTGGGAAGGGGGTGTAAATGGAGAATTAGATGACGACTTGGATTTGGTTAAGGAATTCCCAAAAGGAAGAGAAAGAGGCACAAGGGAGGGAGAGGTTAGGATTCTCATCCATGGAAATGTGGCATTTCTAACCCCAAATGGGACTATCAATATTGTGTACATGTTAGTGTTCCATTCCACTACTAACTACAAGTGAATGATGAATCAATGAAGAGTGATGTTAGCCCGTTTGAAATTGGAGAAAAGCTTGTTCTCTTTGTCACTTCCTCACCGGTTTAATTCATTATAATGGGCTTCATCCATTGAATTTTTGGGTGACTAAATGTTTTGGGTGATTGTGTTCATGACCATGCTTATGCATCTAAATGCTTTGTGTGATAGATGGAACACCCCAAGTTTGAAGTATTAGTAATATACCTTAAGGAAAATTCTTATTAGAACTCTTTTTTTATTACATTTTATGTAAATTTTTGTGATTATTATTATGTTTGGTGTTATTTGTTATACAAGTAGTGTCAAAACCCGACTATGCCTCGGTGTATATGTTTGTGACATAAAAATATTGTTTAAGGTTAAAAAAAAACAAATTTTGTTATTTTCTTCATCACAAAATAACATTTTAGGATCATACATATTCTTCAATTTCTAAAGATAAAAGAAAAATATTTGCAACATGTAGTTACATAAAATTAATATTTATCACAAAAGCTAAATGGATTGTTTTTTAGCCAAGTTTGTGCTTTTATTCACAAAGGCATGAACTCAAGATTTTGTTTAAGAATAATAAAATGAGCTCCATTTCTATATAATTAAATTTTTAAATGAATGATTATTTCCTTTTTCATTAGATATATGTATAATAAAAATAGATGAGAAAGTTGATGAAGCATATTTTTAAAAGAAGTGTTATAAAGACAAACATTCAAAAGAAATGAACCATAACAATTATAAAAAAATATATAAAGGAGTTAAATAGTTCAATAATAAAAGTATTCATATATTTAAGTATCAAGTAAAGTAAATAACTAAATTCATAACAATAATAAACACCAAAATAAAAAAGTTAATAAAGTATACAAAATATCCAAAAACATTTGTAACTACACCACAAATTAAATAGTTCAAGCATGACCTCCATAAAGAAACATCTTCACTTGGTTATACAAAAAAATAATTAAAAATAAAAATAAAAATATATCTACATGTATAATAAGGTAAATAATAAATTTATTAGACTTAACCTTATTGTCATCCGCATCTAAGTAATACCGGAAAGTTGGATACATAAGATGATCTTTATAAGTAGGATGATCCATTTCAACACCTAATTGATCGAAGATAGAAGTATCCCAATTGAGGCCCCTATGACTTAACAAAAGATTAACCCTACCACTCAATTGATAAAATCTAGTGATACAACAAAGACCAATAATTAAGAAGCATCCATCATTGATCAATTCAAGTTCAACCTCATGAAAATTTCAATAATCTCCTAAGATATTCATAATATAAGAAAAAATAAGCAATAATTTGTGTTTCAATCCTCATGAAGCTCCCAACTATAAGTCTTCTCTGTCATGCACACACACACACACACATATCAAGAGAGGAAGGAAATTAACTCTCTTTCCTCTCTAGGGTCACCATTTATATGGCCCCTCAAGTGGAATAGTCCACTTCACACAAAACTACATAATACTACATATCAAATCACTCAACATTGCATATCTAAAATAAATTTTATCGATGTTGGTCAGTCATAAACGTTAAATTTATCGGATTTTCATATGCATTTTATAACGTTTATTTGACATTTTAGTTTACTTTAGGCCTTGTTTTGAACCAAATTAGTTTTAAATTCAATTTTTACTTTGTTTTAGGGAGAATTTTATGTTTTAGTTATTTTTATAGTTTTTTAGCAAAAATCTTTTGCTTAAGCGCTAGAGCTCTAGAGGCCCAAAATCAACTGAAAGTTCTAAAAGGAGAAATTGCAAAAATTAAAGATAAAAGATAGGAAAATCAAGAGCAATATATTTTTCAAGGATAAATCAACTAAAGAAGAAAATAATTACTTGAATTAATTAGAGATATTATTTGTTTGTAATTTCTTGTGATTATCTCCTTAATAAACCCAACTACAATTCTATAAATAGGAGACTAGGCATTCATTGTAATGAAGTAGAAGTCCCGAACAGTTCTTAGAATAATATTTTAGACTTCCACCTACTAGAAATCTCCATTATTCCATTAGACACTCTAGGTTTCATTGTATTATTTTTATGAGTGCAATTCCTTCCACCCGAGAGAGGGAATGATGAACCTTATTTCGCTTTAATTCTATCAATTCAGTACTTCATCTTAAGTTCTTTATTCGTTTGTGTAGTTAATGCTTTTATTTGATTGACCATCTTATAGATGAACTCAGGAATTAACTTGTGCTTTGGTGAGCCTTGTTGAAATCCAAACATGAATCAAGTACTTAATTGGGATTATCTCTAGGGATAGAAAAATCTTGGTTAAGCCTCACTAATTCTCGACCATTAATGTTGATTGCTTGTGTTTGTATGTCCAAGGGATTGGGTATCGGACAAGTAGTTTAGAATCTACAACCATGCGGGAGCTGGAGTAGAATACATTAGTGAGTTGGGAATGAGCAAGAGAGATGTGAAGTTACAGCGGATCGAGCGAATCCCAAGTCTAAACCTAGACATTCATTCATCAAGATCGACGTCAACATCCAAGTCTAGTATTTCTATCTTAACTTAGTTATTTTATTGTCATTTAATTTTTATTGCAATTTATTTTATGTTATTTATTTCATGAGAATTACAAAACAAAAATACAAAAACCTAGTTCTTGATTAAATAATTATATGACATTCCTCCTTTATTCCTTATCGAGACAACCTAGACGATGATTCAATTAGTACATCATGATTGGGTAACACTTGACCTATAAGTTGAATCTAATGTGAAATAAAACCCTAACAGTCGAACACCACCGGACCCAATCCCAAAACATGACAATTCATAAGAATATATTATTAGTAAGCTCACATTCATAAACATGGAACATAGTTTGCTAAGTGGTCACACTCACTTGGTCTTACAACTCATAACATAGCAATTTTCATACTTCCACATCATAACTCATCAACTAAAAAGTAGGCAAAACATTCTACAAATCACAATCACTTATTCCATACATAACATACAAATTCATATTCTCTCTCATTTAGAATTGTACACGATTGCCAACTTTGAAAATTAATTTTCCGCTTACATAGAAATGCATTTTAGGAAAATTATATATTCATCTCTTGGTTTTCAAACACAAGAAACTCATTTTTAGACTCCAAATTTCCCAAATCCACTCTTATTAAGCCCCAAAGCCCAAACTACCCTGCATTTTTTGTTAAAGATCACAAAACTTGTTTTCTCATTTCCAAGTGTTTGTAGAAATCCAATTTATATAAATTTTATGTTGAACTCAATGTTTTCAAACCAGGTGGACTCATTTTGATGGAAGCTTACTTGTGGAGCTTCTATGGAGGCTGGATCTTTGAGCTTTAATGAGGTCCTTCAATGGTGATTTTCCACCATGGAGGTGCAACGAAAGACAAAGGAGAAGAGGTGAGAGGAAGCGCCAACCACTAGGGAATAAGCCTTGGAAGAAGGAGCTTCACCACCAAGAATGTGCCTTGGACAAGAAGCTTGGAGAGGATGTTTCAATGAAGGAAAAGAAAGAGACAGAGAAAGAGAGGGGGGGGAGGGGGGGGGCACAAAATTGAAGGAGGAAAAGGAGGAGAGAAGTTGAACTTTGAGTTATGTCTCACAAGACTCTCATTCATCAAAGTTACAATAAGTGTTACACATGCTTCTATTTATAGACTAGGTATCTTCCTTGAGAAGCTTTCTTGAGAAGCTTTCTTGAGAAAACTTCCTGGAGAAGCTTCTTTGAGAAAACTTCCTTGAGAAGCTAGAGCTTAGCTACACACACCCCTCTAATAACTAAGCTCATCTCCTTGAGAAGCTTCCTTGAGTAACTTCCTTGAGAAGCTTCCTTGAGTAACTTCCTTGAGAAGCTTCCTTAAGAAGATTCCTAGAGAAGCTAGAGCTTAACTACACACACCTCTCTAATAGCTAAGTTTACCTCCTTGAGATGAGAAGCTAGAGCTTACCTACACACCCCCTATAATAGCTAATTTCATCCCTATGCCAAAATACATGAAAATATAAAAAAAGTCCCTACTACAAAGACAACTCAAAATGTCCTGAAATACAAGGCTAACACTCTATACTACTAGAATGACCAAAATACAAGGCCCAAAAGAAGGAAAAACCTATTCTAATATTTACAAAGAAGAGTGGACCCAACCTTGGCCCATGGGCTCAGAAATCTACCCTGAGGTTCATGAGAACCCCATGGCCTTCTTTAGGAACTCTAGCCCAATTCTCTTGGAGTTTTCTATCAAATACCCTTGGGGGTAGGATTGCATCATCCCCTCCACCTTGGAAAGGATTTCACCTCAAATCTCGAGGTTCTTCATACTCTGGGCTCCTTCCCTCGACACCTGTAAAAAGAATAAAAACATATGTATTAGTGGTGTTGGGTATGTGATCGAGGCCATACCCGAATCAAATAAACATTAAAATGCAGTATCTAGGAAGTGATCCTAAGTCGTCTCCTAGTGAGTAATGATCAACCAAACGTTCATAACATATAATAATAAAATAGTAACGAAATGGGGGGGGGGGTTGTTTGTTTTTGTAATTTAAACAACAAGCAAACTTTAATTAAAGAAATAACAGAACTAAAACATGTTGTTTCCCCTTGATTCAAAAGCAAGTCTCTTATCCTAGGTTACGAGAATTTATCCCTAATCAGTTCAACCACTTAATCCAACCCGAAATTAATTTACTAAGCGAAAATTAACACAAGGCTGTCATTATGTGATTATGCAACACATACACCAATTAATTCCTCTCTCATGTCCATTAAGCATGAACGTTAATTAAGCACAGAGACAATTAATCAAGCAATAAGCATGCACGGATTAATATCAACAACAAATACAAAATAATTGGCGAAGGGGAAAAACTGATCAGAATTTAATGTTAAGAACAAAACCTCAAAGAGAGCTATGCTTAATCCTCAAGAGAAAACAACACTAGGGATTCAGCCTTCCATTAACACAGAAACGAAATAGGAAATCAAAAGCAGAAAACGAAACTGGAAATTGAAGCTGAAATTGAAAACAAACTGGAATTTGAAGGCAGAAAATGAAATTGGAATTGCTACGTGAACAGTGCGCATGAACAGTAATACGAAAACTGAAGAATAAAACCCTACAAAATTCTCTTTGCTTGGCTGCGTGAACAGTAACCAGCCCCTCTTAAAACCCTAGCAGTTGGGTAATTCATTTGGGTCCAATAAGGTCTGGTGGCTCAATTACAAAAATATAGCCTAAAAACGAAGTAAAATAAAACTGGACAACAAATAAAATTGTCGCTCTCTTGTCTCTTCAAGTCCAAGCCGGTTCAGCCTAATTCCGGATCCAAGCCCAATTGCTTATAATTCTCCTGAAATTAAATTAAAACACAAAATTAGTCAAGTAGACCCAAATGATAAAACTGCATAATTAATTTGACAATTAAGGCTAATCAGTAATTAAAATGGTGACAGAAAGGGGTAAGAAATATGAGAAAATAATGACACATCAAATTTCCCCACACTTAGCCTTTTGCACTCTTGGGCAAAATCAAAAAGCAGAGCAAGGAACAAATCTAGAGACATTAAAGAGAGACAGACAAACACAAAAACATTTACATATTTCTCAATGAATCTCAAGGAATGAAAAGAATGGGCAACATCCAACACGTAAAGAGTTAAAGAATCAAGACAGTCATGAAAATCATCCAAGCATCACAAACATGGCAAGGTAGTCAATTAGCTCAAGAATTGAATGAAAAGTGATAAAGCCTCACAAGATATGCACTTTATCTCTCAAGTGTCTAGGCTACTGTTTACTCTTAGAGCACCCATGAAAAACAAACACCACATAGACTTGGCAAGACTCTAAAATTGACAACCAAACACCACAAACACATGCACATGAGGATCAAAAGGTCTTTTAAGGTTGTAATGGGGCCAGGGACAAGGTAGAGGAAAGTATGGGATAAGTAGCTAAAAACCAAATGAATAGAGGAGCAATGGGGAATAAGTGGAAATTAAGCAAAAATAGTAAACCCAAAACCAAAATTAAAAATTAGGCATAAAAAGTAAACCCAAAATCTCCAATATCAACAAAATCAACCAAGTCCTCAAACCAATCCTCATTTATTCAACTTCATTCTTTTTCTATTTTTTTTCATTTTTTTATGATCGTGAACAGTAGCATTTGAAAGCATTTTGAACATTTGAACAATAAAGCAACAATAAGGCAATATATGTATATACATCAAGCATGGCCAAAAATACATCATCCAATGAAACATACCCCCCTACACTTATTCCCAAAACAATTCCAAAGCTCCAAAATTCCTTAAGGGTAGGGTGAGATCATGGTTTTTCACTTAAGGCTTGTAATGAGCTTCAAAACAAAGAAAGTGGAACATAGGCTCAAAGGGGCTATCAAAGGAATTAATTCAAGGTAGGCTCATTTGGCTAGAGGCTTATAAGAACAAAATCCCTAAATCATTTCTCAACATGCATGTGAACCAAGAAGTATCTACAAGAGTCAAGCCAAGGCTATTGTGCAAGCAATCAATGGGGCAAAATACACCGAATAAAATAGATGATGATGATGGCTCAAAATCTCACCAAGGGTAAATCTATCACTTTAAATTCAACCTTTCAAAACTAACTTGACATGTAGAGAAAAACAAGGATTTCAATTCACAAAATGACAAGAAACTTCTATTTCAAAAATAATTACCCATTACCTATACATAACCTAGAATTCAAAGAGAAACATGCAATGTTGTACACAAAACATAAAACCAAAATAACAAAATTAACCTAGAAAACCCTAAACAAAGAACAATCTCCCCCCCACACTTAAACAACACATTGTCCTCAATGTAGCACAATCATAAGATTAAGAGCAATCAAAACAATCAATAAATTTGGACTAGTGCAACAAAAGTAAAGAAGGAGACAGAAAAAGAAAACTCCCTAAGTCATGGCGGAAGAGAAGTAGGGTGAAGTAAGGATGTCTCCTCCAACACTACATCCACCAAGGAGGGATTTGTGAGGAATGGTTTCAGCCGGTGTCCATTGACCTTGAAGCTCTTATCTATGGATTCACTTTTGATCTCAACTATACCATATGGAAAAACATTAATCACCACAAAAGGACCTATCCACTTTGACCTCAACTTACCACTCATGAGTCCAAGCCTAGAGTTATACAATAAAACTTTCTGTCCAACCACGAAGTCCTTCTTAGCTATCAAACTATCATGGAACTTCTTGGTCTTCTGCTTATAGAATTTGGAATTCTCATAGGCTTCAAAACGGATCTCATCTAGCTCACTTAGTTGTAACTTCCTTTCCTCTCCAGCCTGATCAATAGAGAAGTTGCAGGTCTTTACAGCCCAGTAGGCTCTATGCTCTATCTCTACAGGAAGATGACATGCCCTTCCAAAGACAACCCGATAATGAGACATTCCTATGGGTGCTTTGTAGGCAATCCTATGCGCCCAAAAAGCATCATCCAGCCTGGTGCTCCAATCCTTTCTGTTCGAATGCACAATCTTCTCCAAGATCCTTTTTATCTCCCTGTTTGAAATCTCAGCCTGCCCATTAGTTTGGGGGTGGTAAGGTGTAGAAATTTTGTGCTAAGGGAGGAAAAATAGAAGCAACCAAATAATTCATAATATTAGAAAACCAAGGAATGGGGAAGGAATAAGAAATCTTATACAGAATGTACAAATGGTCATCCGAAAAATCATCCCAAATGGGTGAGTCCTCAAATGCACGCTCAATCCTACTCAGGTGGTCAGCCATGAGGTTCTGTGCACCGCTCCGATCATGGATCTCCAAATCAAACTCTTGGAGCCAAAGCATCCACCTGATCAACCTAGGCTTTGATTCAGCCTTCTTCAGCAGGTACTTCAGAGCTGCATGGTCAGTATAAACAATAACATGAGTACCAAGCAAATATGAACGAAATTTTTCAAGAGCAAAAACTATCGCTAATAGCTCCTTCTCTGTGGTAGTGTAACTTGCTTGGACAACATCCAAAGTTCTGGAAGCGTAGTAGATCACCCGAGGCAGCTTGTTAATCTTTTGAGCAAGGACAGCCCCCAATGCATAATTGGATGCATCGCATATCATTTCAAATGGGGTTGTCCAATCAGGTGCCTGAATGATAGGGGTGGTAGTCAACGCACGCTTGAGGCAATCAAAAGCCTCTTTGCACCGGTCATCAAAATCAAACTCCACCTCCTTTTGCAGCAGATTGGATAGTGGAAGGGCCACTTTGCTAAAGTCCTTGATAAAACACCTATAAAACCCTGCATGGCCAAGAAAAGAATGAACCTCTCGCACGCAAGAGGGGTAAGGCAATTGTGAAATAACAGCTATCTTTGTAGGGTCTACCTCTATGCCCCTACTGAAAATGATATGCCCTAAAACTATACTTTGTTCTACCATGAAGTGACATTTTTCGAAATTCAGCACAAGGTTAGTTTCAATGCATCTATTAAGAACTCTATCTAGACTATCCAAACATGCATCAAAAGAGGATCCATAAACAATAAAATCATCCATAAACACCTCTGTGAAACTCTCTAAAAAGTCACTGAAAATGCTAAGCATACACCGCTGGAAGGTACCAGGGGTGTTGCATAGGCCAAAGGGCATCCTTCTATAGGCAAAAGTGCTAAAGGAACAGTGAATGTGATCTTTTCTTGATCCTCAAGAGCAATATGAATTTGTAAATAACCAGAAAAACCATCAAGAAAACAGTAATGAGACTTACCTGCCAAGCGCTCAAGCATTTGATCAATGAATGACAGGGGAAAATGATCTTTTCTAGTTGCCTGGTTCAGCCTCCTATAATCAATGCAGACTCGCCAGCTGTTTTGCACTCTTATGGGGATAAGCTCATCCCTCTCATTCTTTATTACTGTGAGGCCTGTCTTCTTAGGAACCACTTGGATTGGACTCACCCACTGGCTGTCAGAAATGGGGTAGATGATTCCAGCTTGCAACAGCTTGGTCACCTCCTATTTCACCACATCTAGAATGATGGGGTTGAGTCATCATTGTGGCTGCCTCACTGGCTTAGCTCCATCCTCTAAAAGTATCCTATGCATGCAAGTAGATGGGCTAATACCAGGAATGTCTACTAAAGTCCATCCAATGGCTTTCTTGTGCTTCTTGAGCACTAGCAACAACTTCTCCTCTTGCTCAACAACAAGGGAGGCAGAGATGATCATTGGAAATTTTTCCTTGTCCTCGAAGTAAGCATATTTGAGGTTTGCTGGTAAGGGCTTCAACTCTGGTGTGGGTGGTGGCTGAACAGTGGGAGGAACCAGGGTAGGAAAAGAAGAAGGTTCCTCAGCCTGCACCTCATAAAGCAAATCAGAAGTATATGTACTTCCTGCAACATGGTTAATGCATTCTAACTCTAAAAAATCAACATCAAGAGGTACAACACCCAGAAAATCAGAACCAGACTCAAATTCAAATTTACTCTCAACATAAAAATCAGATACAGGAACAAATTCAAACTCAGATTCAGATTCAATGCATGAGGAATGACAAGTATGCAGATCAGATAAAAATGAATGTTTTCTACTAATGTGTCATTATTTTCTCCTATTTCTTAACCCTTTTTGTCACCAATTTAATTACTGTTTAACTCTAATTGTCAAATTTATTATTCAGTTTTATCAATTGGGCCCACTTGACTAATTTAGTGTTTTTAATTCAATTTCAGGATAATTATAAGCAATTGGGCTGAGCCAGATTGGACTTGAAGAGAGCAGACAATTTTATTAGATTTCGTCTAATTTCATTTTATTGCGTTCAGTTTTTATTTCGTTTTAGGCCGAAATAATGTAATAAGGCCCAATGACTTTGAGTGACCCTTATAAATAGCACAACCTTGGGATTCGTGCGGAGGCTATTCTATTATTCAGGAGAGAATACATAAGCTGAGTGCATGGAGTTTTAGGGTTTTACGTTTTTAGCTTTGTATTACTGTTCACGTGAATGCATTTTCCTTTTTCTGCTTTCAATTGCAATTTCATTTTTGTTCCTTTTTCTGCCTTTAGCTTCATTTACATTTTCTACTTTTAGCTTCATTTACGTTTTCTGCTTTTGTTGAACTTATGGAAGGCTAAATTTCTAGTGTTGTTTCCCTCTGAGGATGAAGCGTAACTCTCTTTGAGGTTCTGTTTTTAATGTTGCTCAACTATCAGTTTTCCCTTCACCAATTAACCCACATGCGTTCTGTTAATCTATGCACGCTTCATGTTCGATTAATTGCCTCTATGCTTAAATTACGTTCGTGCTTAATGAACAAGGGGTTAATTGGTGTATGTGTTGCTTAATCACATATTGACAACCCTAAGTTGATTTTCACTTAGTAAATTAAATTAGGGTTGGATTAAGTGGTTAACTACTAGGGGTGAAATCCTCATAACCTAGGATAAGAGAATGACTTCTGAATCAGAGGAAACAACACGTTTTTAATACTATTAATTTTGTATTCCAATCTGCTTGTTCTTTAATTCTCAAAACAAACACCCCCAATTGTTACTGTTATAACGAAGCATATTATGAACATTTGGTTAGTCATTGCTCGTTGGGAAACGACCTAGGATCACTTCCTAGTTAATGCATTCTAATGTTTATTTGATTCGGATATGACCTCGATCAAATTTGGCGCCGTTGCCGGGGAGCAATGGTCCAAAAGTTCATAATAGCTTGTGATTCGTGCTTTATGTTTACTTGTTTTACGTTTAGTTCTTTTGTTTAGTGTGTTCGTGTTGTGTTAGTGTGTTGTGTTATTGTGTTGTTCTGTTTTGCAATTTAGTAGTACCCCTGGTTCAGCGTTTCCCCTATTTCAGTTTTATGTTTTGCTGAGAATAATGCTTAGTGACGGAATTAGAGACTGATTCAGTGTTACTGTTCACACAATATTACATTAGTGACTGAATTAGTGACTACTGCTTACAATTTAATTGGCGATTTTTGTTTTGATAGTCAGGGTTGTTATTTTTGGCTGAATTTTTGTGTGGTAGGTTCTTTTGACTCATATCTTGTGTGAAAAATAACAGGAACACTTGTTGTGGTTGGATTTGAGAGACTCAAAAAAATTTGAGAACTTGTGTTTAACAAAACTTCAAATGACCATAACTTTTGCTTTGGGTATCAGAATGACTATTATTATATATGTATTTGGGGTAGAAAAAAATTTCCCATATTGTGTTATGCCAGCGAAGATTGGTTGAGGTCTCTAACTAGCCAGAATCGCCTGTTTACTAGTTCTTTTTTATTTTTCAAGTTTTATTGTTTTATTTTTCTAAACTTTCCTTAGACATCTTCCAAAGTTAGACTTTGAATTTTTGTCTGAAAATTTTTGTGCTATCTTTTCATGATTTTAGGGTGTTGCTCACAAAATTTCAGCTCATTTGGATATTGTTTGAGTATAGCTGTAATTTTAACCCACCTCCTTTGCCTTGTCTGAGAAACACATGAACTGCTGCATATAGTGCATGACTAGAGGCAATCCAAGTGACTTACAACCCTTTGATCCTAAGATAGATAGGACATTTCATAGATTAGTTAGGCATAGTGTGCATCTTGAGCATTCTGTTACTAGTGAGTTTGAGCATTCTGTTGTTGGTAATTTTGAACATCCTGATTTTGAGCATTTTGATTTTGAACATTCTGAAAATATGGCTCAACCTCCACCTTGTGAGAGGACTCTAAGGAAAATGACTGCACCTGATTTCACTTATGAAAGCTTGTGCATTCAATACCCTGATGAGGATGTCCCATGTGTTCTTAAAACTGGACTGATACACTTGTTGCCCAAGTTTCATGGTCTTGCAGGTGAAGACCCTCATAAAAATATGAAAGAATTCCATATTGTCTGCTCCACCATGAAACCTCCAGATGTCCAAGAAGATCACATCTTTCTGAAGGCCTTTCCTCATTCTTTAGAGGGAGTGGCAAAAGATTGGCTGTATTACCTTGCTCTAAGGTCCATTACAAGTTGGGATGACCTAAAGAGAGTGTTCTTAGAGAAATTTTTCCCTGCTTCTAGGACCACTGCCATCAAGAAGGATATTTCAGGCATCAGGCAACTCAGTGGAGAAAGCCTATATGAATACTGGGAAAGATTCAAAAAAATTATGCGCCAGTTGCCCTCATCACCAGATTTCTGAGCAACTTCTTCTCCAATATTTTTATGAAGGACTTAGTAACATGGAGAGAAGTATGATTGATGCAGCCAGTGGTGGAGCCCTTGGAGACATGACCTCTGCTAAAGCCAAGAATTTAATTGAGAAGATGGCTTCCAACTCCTAGCAATTTAGTGCCAGAAATGATGTTATTGTCATTAGAGGAGTGCATGAAGTAGCCACGAATTCATCTTCATCAGTTGAAACTAAGAAGCTTGAAGGTAAACTAGATGCCTTGGTTAACCTGGTAACCCAGCTGGCCTTGAATAAAAAATTTGTACCTGTTGCAAGAGTTTGTGGTTTATGCTCCTCTGCCGACCACCATATAGACCTTTGCCCTTCTATGCAGCAATCTGGAGCAATTGAGCAGCCTGAAGCATATGTTGCAAACATTTACAATAGACCTCCTCAACCTCAGTAGCAAAATCAACCACAATAGAACAATTATGACCTCTCCAGCAACAGATACAATCTCGGATGGAGGAATCACCCAAATCTCAGATGGTCCAGCCCTTAACAACAACAACAGCAGCTTGCTCCTTCCTTCCAAAATGCTACTGGTCCAAGCAGGCCATACATTCCTCCTCCAATGCAACAACAACAAATGCAACAGCAGCCACAACCACCGCAACAACAACAGCCACAACAACAGAGGCTACAATCAACTGAGGCCCCTTCTTAACCTTCCTTAGAGGAGTTAGTGAGGCAAATGACAATACAGAATATGTAGTTTCAGCAAGAGACAAGAGCCTCTATTCAAAGTTTGACAAATCAGATGGGGCAGATGGCCACTCAATTGAACCAAGCTCAGTCCCAAAACTCTGACAAGCTGCCTTTTCAAGCTGTGCAGAATCCAAGAAACGTAAGTGCCATCACCTTGAGGTCTGGTAAGCAAACTGAACTGCCTATCCTAGTAGCAGAACCTACACCTGAAAGAAAGAAGAAGATAGATGCACAAAAGAGACAACCTCCTGACCATGCAGGACCTTCTTCTAGCAATTCTGATGTACGACAGGCTCCTATTCCTCTTCCATTTCCACCTAGACCAATTCCTAACAAAAAGATGAAAGAGATAGATAAGGAGATCTTGGAGACTTTCAGAAAGGTAGAAGTGAATATACCTCTGCTGGATGTCCTCTAACAGATTCCAAGATATGTCAAGTTTTTAAAGGAGTTGTGCACCCACAAGAGGAAGCTTAAAGGAAATGAAAGAATTAGCATGGGCAAAAACGTGTCCGCATTGATAGGTAAATCTGTTCCTCACATTCCTAAAAAATGTAAAGACCCAGGTACTTTATGTGTACCTTGCAGTATTGGGAACAATAATTTTAAGAATGCCATGCTAGACTTAGGAGCATCAGTGAGTGTTATGCCTTTATCTATTTTCAATTCTTTATCTCTTGGACCTTTGCAATCCACAGATGTGGTAATTCATTTGGCAAATAGAAGTGTTGCTTACCCTGCAGGTTTCATAGAAGATGTACTGGTGAGGGTTGGTGAACTTATATTCCCTGTTGATTTTTATGTTCTTGATATGGAAGAGGGATTCTCCCATGGTTCAGTTCCAATTATTTTAGGCAGGCCATTTATGAAAATAGCTCGAACCAAAATAGATGTTTATGCAGGCACATTGTCTATGGAATTTGGTGATATTGTTGTTCATTTTAACATTCTTGATGCTATGAAACATCCATATGAAGATCATTCTATTTTTCGTGCTGAGATACTTGATCAACTTATTGATGAATATATGTTTGATGTTCTTTCTATGCATGGTAACAAACACCCATTTGAGTCTGATCTACATAATTGTCATCTTTCATGCATTGAATCTGAGGTTGAATTGGATCCTGAATCTGATCTTTATGCTGACAGTAACGTTGAATTTGAGCCTGGTTCTGATTTGTTAGGTGTTGTACCTTTTGATGTTGATTTTGTAGAATCAGAATGCACTAACCCTATTGCAGGAAATACACATGCTTCTGATTTGCTTTATGAGATGCAGGCTGAAGAACCTTTCTCTTCTCCTACCCTGGTTCCTTCCACTGTTCAGCCATCACCCACACCAAAGCTGAAGCCCTTACCAGAAAACCTCAAGTATGCTTATTTATAAGACAACAAAAAATTTCCAGTAATCATCTCTGTTTCCCTTACTGTTGAGCAAGAGGACAAGTTGTTGCTAGTGCTCAAGAAGCACAAGAAAACCATTGGGTGGACTTTAGCCGACATTCCTGGTATTAGCCCCTCTACCTGCATGCATAGAATACTTTTAGAGGATGGAGTTAAGCCAGTAAGGCAACTACAACGGCGACTCAACCCCATCATCCTAGACGTGGTAAAAAAGGAAGTGACCAAGCTCTTAGAAGCCGAAATCATTTACCCCATTTCTGACAGCCAGTGGGTGAGTCCAGTTCAAGTGGTTCCTAAGAAAACATGCCTCACAGTAATAAAAAATGAGAGGGATAAGCTTATTCCCACAAGAGTGCAGAACAACTGGAGAGTCTACATTGACTATAGGAGGCTGAACCAGGCAACTAGGAAAGATCATTTTCCCCTGCCATTCATTGATCAGATGCTTGAGCGCGTGGCAGGTAAGTCCCATTATTGCTTCCTTGATGGTTTTTCTGGGTATTTGCAAATTCATATTGCTCCTGAGGATCAAGAAAAGACCACATTCACCTGTCCCTTTGGTACTTTTGGCTATAGGAGGATGCCATTTGGCCTATGCAACACCCCTGATACTTTCTAGCGGTGTATGCTTAGCATTTTCAGTGATTTTCTAGAGAGGTGCATATAGGTGTTTATGGATGATTTTACCGTTTATGGATCCTCTTTTGATGCTTGTTTGAATAGTCTGGATAGAGTTCTTAACAGATGCATTGAAACTAACCTTGTGTTGAATTTTGAAAAATGTCACTTCATGGTAGAACAAGGTATAGTTTTAGGGCATATCATTTCAAATAAAGGCATAGAGGGAGACCCTGAAAAAATAGCTGTTATTTCACAATTGCCTTACCCCTCTTGTGTGTGAGAGGTTCGTTCTTTTCTTGGTTATGCAGGGTTTTATAGACGTTTTATCAGGGATTTTAGCAAGGTGGCCCTTCCACTTTCCAATTTGCTGCAAAAGGAGGTGGAGTTCGATTTTGATGACAGGTGCGAAAAGGCCTTTGATCACCTGAAGCATGCGTTGACTACCACCCCTATCATTCAGGCCCCGGATTGGACAGCCCCGTTTGAGCTGATGTGTGATGTGTCAAATTATGCATTGGGGGCTGTCCCTGCCCAAAAGATTGACAAGCTGCCTTCTGGTGATTTACTATGCTTCCAGAACTTTGGATGCTACCCAAGCAAATTACACTACCACATAAAAGGAGCTACTAGCGATAGTTTTTGCTCTTGAAAAATTTTGTTCATATTTGCTTGGTTCTCATGTCATTGTTTATACTGACCATGCAGCTCTGAAGTACTTGTTGAAAAAGGCTTAATCAAAGCCTCGATTGATCAGGTGGATGCTTTGCCTCCAAGAGTTTGATTTAGAGATCCGTGATCGGAGTGGTGCACAAAAATTAGTAGCTGACCACCTGAGTAGGATCGAGAATGCGCCAGAGGACTTACCCATTCGAGATGATTTTCCGGATGACCATTTGTACATTCTGGATAATATTTCTAATTCCTTCCCCACTCCTTGGTTTGCTAATATTGTGAATTATTTGGTTGCTTCTGTTTTTCCTCCTTCAGCATCTAAAGCTTAAACTGATAAAATTAAAAGCGATGCTAAGCATTATATTTGGGATGACCCCTATTTGTGGAAGTTGTGTAGTGACCAAGTTATTAGGAGATGCATTTTGGACAATGAGATTGACTCGGTCCTGAATTTTTGTCATTCTTCCGCACCAGGCGACCATCTTGGTATACAGAGGATAGCTCGCAGGGTGCTTGACTGTGGTTTCTATTGGCCCACCATTTTCAAGGATGCATGGAGAATTTGTAGTACTTGTGAGTCTTGTCAGAGAGCAGGTGGTTCACTTTCTTGGAAACAGCAAATGCCTCAACATCCTATGTTGTTCTGTGAGGTGTTTGATGTATAGGGTATCAATTTTATGGGACCTTTCCATGTATCTTTTGGTTTTGTTTATATTCTCCTTGCTGTTGATTATGTTTCAAAATGGGTGGAAGCCAAAGCCACCCGAACTAACTGTTGGATCGAGTGGCCTCAGAATAATTAAGAAGGGGGGTTGAATTAATTATTCCTAAACCTTTACTAATTAGAAATTTACTCTTCAAAGGCTTTTACTTACGTTGTTAAGAAAATAAGGAGTAGAAGAGAAACTTAACCAAAAGTAAAAGTGAAAATTAAAATGCACAGTGGAAAGTAAAAGAGTAGAGAAGAAGGAGACAAACACACAAGAGTTTTTATACTGGTTCGACAACAACCCGTGCCTACATCCAGTCCCCAAGCGACCTGCGGTCCTTGAGATTTCTTTCAGCCTTGTGAAAATCCTTTTACAAGCAAAGATCCACAAGGCATGTACCCTCCCTTGTTCTCTTTGAACCTAGTGGATGTACCCTCCACTAGAACTGATTCACAAGAGATGTACCATCTCTTGTTCTCAGTCAACAACCCAAGTAGATGTACCCTCTACTTGTACCACAAAGGATGTACCCTCCAATGTGTTAAGACAAAGATCTCAGGTGGTTAAACCTTTGATACTTTATGAATGGGGATACAAAAGAATTTCCAAGCGGTTAGTCCTTTGAACACTTTTGTATAAGGGAAAGGGAAGAATCAAAAGAATTCTCAGACTGTGTCGTTTTGAATTCTTTGACAAGGGAGAAGGGAGACACAAAAGAATTCAGGCGGTTAGTCCTTCGTTCTTTTGGAAAAGGGAGAAGAGAGACACAAAAAGAATTCAGGCGGTTTGTCCTTGGTGAATTCTTTTTGGCAAAGGGAGAAGAGATGAAAAAGAATGAATAGCACAAGTTTTCAAGGTTTAGAAAACCAGAAAACTTTGGAAAGCTTTTGGCACAAAGAAGAAGAAGAAGTTCAAAGAGATTCAAGGCTTGTAAAGGATTGTAATGAATTGATTGGATTGTAAAAAAAGATTGATTTTAAAATGCAAAACAAAGCCTTGCTTTTATAGACTCTTCATGTATGGTCAAGAGAACCATTTAGAAGAGTTATGACTTTTAGAAAAACTTAAAACCAATTTGAAAAAGTCAAAAACCATTTGAAGAGTTACATCTTTTGATTTATTCAGAAACAATCACTGGTAATCGATTACCAAATCAGTGTAATCGATTACACAAAGCTTTTATGTGAAAGGATGTGACTCTTCACATTTGAATTTGAATTTCAATGTTCAGAGGCACTGGTAATCGATTACCAAAACATTGTAATCGATTATAGCTTTTTTGAAATCAATTGGAACATTGTAAATTCATTTGAAAACTTTTTCAAATTCGTTTTGCTACTGGTAATCGATTACAACAATCTGGTAATCGATTACCAGAGAGTAAAAACTCTTTGGTAAACATGTTTTGAGAAAAATCCATGTGCTACTCAGTTTTTTGAAAAAACCTTTTCATACTTATCTTGATTAAGTCTTCTCTTGATTCTTGAATCCCGAGTCTTGAATCTTGATCTTGATTCTTGAAGCTTGATCCTTGAATCTTGATTCTTGATTCTTGAATTTAACTTTCCTCTTGAATCTTGAAATGTTCTTCAACTTTTCCTCTTGAGTCTTGAAGTGTTCTTCAACTTTCCTCTTGAGTCTTGAAGTGTTCTTCAACTTTGCTCTTGAATCTTGAAGTGTTCTTGATTCTATCTTGAACATCTTGAACTCATTCTTTAATTGAACTTTGAGCTTTTTGTCATCACCTTTGTCATCATCTTTGTTATCATCAAAACATCTTTGAATCAATCTTGATTCATCATGAAGCTTTGCTTCTACACTAACAATGCTAAGGTTGTTGTGGATTTTGTTAGATCTAATCTGTTTTGCAGGTTTGGAATCCCTAAAGCCATCGTTAGTGATCAAGGCACCCATTTTTGCAATAGATCAATGTATGCCTTGATCAAAAAGTATGGGGTCGTTCATAGAATTTCCACACCTTACCACCCTCAAACTAATGGGCAAGCTGAGATTTCAAGCAGGGAGATAAAAAGGATCTTGGAGAAGATAGTGCAACCTAACAAAAAGGATTGGAGCACCAGGCTGGATGATGCTCTTTGGGCGCATAGGACTGCCTACAAGGCACCCATAGGGATGTCCCCTTATCGGGTTGTCTTTGGCAAGGCATGTCATCTTCCCGTAGAGATAGAGCACAAAGCCTATTGGGCTGTGAAGACATGCAACTTCTCTTTTGATCAGGCTGGCGAGGAAAGAAAGTTGCAACTAAGTGAGCTAGATGAGATTCGTTTAGAAGCCTATGAGAATTCCAAGTTCTACAAGAAAAAGACCAAGAAGTTCCATGACAACATGATAGCTAAGAAAGACTTCGTGGTTGGGTAGAAGGTTTTATTGTATAACTCTAGACTTGGACTCATGAGTGGTAAGTTGAGGTTAAAGTTTATTGGTCCTTTTGTGGTAACTAACGTTTTTCCTTATGGTACAGTTGAGATCAAAAGTGAATCCACATATAAGAGCTTCAAGGTCAATGGACACCGGCTGAAACCATTCCTCACAAATCCTTCTTTAGTGGATGTCGTAGTGGAAGAGACCTCCTTACTCCACCCGACTTCACTTCCGCCATGACTTAGGGAGTTTTCTTTTTCTGTCTCTTTCTTTACTTTTGACGCACTTGTCTAATTTTATTGATTGATCTGATTGCTTTGAATCTTGTGATAGTGCCACATTGAGGACAATGTGTTGTTTAAGTGTGGGGGGAGGCTGTTCTTTGTTTGGGTTTTTCTAGGTTAAATTTGTGTTAAATTTGTTATGTTGGTTTTATGTTTTGTGTACAACATTGCATGTTTCTCTTTGAATTTTGGGTTATGTACAGGAAATGGGTAATTATTTTCGAAATAGTAGTTTCTTGGCATTTTGTGAATTGAAATCCTTGCCTTCTCTACATGTCAAGTTAGTTATGAAAGGTTGAATTGAAAGTGATAAATTTACCATTGGTGAGATTTTGAGCCATCATTGCTTATTTTATTCGATGTGTTTTGCCCTATTGATTGCTTGCACGATAGCCTTGGCTTGACTCTTGTTGATACTTCTTGGTTCACATGCATGTTGGGAGAAGATTTAGGCATTTTATTCTTATAAGCCTCTAACCAAATGAGCCTACCTTGAATTAATTCCTTTGATAGCCCTTTTGAGCCTATGTTTCCCTTTCCTTGTTTTGAAGCTCACTACAAGCCTTAAGTGAAAAACCATGATATCACCGTACCCTTAAGGAATTTTGGAGCTTTGGAATTATTTTGGGAATAAGTGTGGGGGGGGGGGGGGGGGTATGTTTCATTGGAAGATATGATTTTTGGCCATGCTTAATGTTTTATTTTGGCCATGCTTGATGTATATATAAATTGCATAGTTCTTGCTTTAATCTTCAAAAATTCAAAATACTTTCAACTGCTGCAAATTCGTACTGTTGCAAAAAAAAAAAAAAGAAGTGAAGTTGAATAAATGAGGTCTTGTTCTGAGGACTTGATTTGGTTTGAAGCCTTGGTTGATTTTGTTGATATTAGAGGTTTTGGATTTATTACTTTTGCTTAATTTCCACTTATTCCCCATCGCTCCTCTATTCATTTAGGGTTTTAGCTACTTATCCCATACTTCTCTCTACCTTGTCCTTGGCCTCATTACAACCTTTAAAGACCTTTTGATCCTCATGTGCATGTGTTTGTCAAGTTGTTTGTCAATTTTAGAATTTTTCCAAGTCTATGTGGTGTTTGTTTTCATGGGTGCCTTGAGAGTAAACAATAGCCTAGACACTTGAGAGATAGAGTGCATATCTTGTGAGGCTATATCACTTATATTTGCTGATTGACTACCTGACCATGTTTGAGATGCTTGGATGATTTTCATGACTGTCTTGATCCTTTAACTCATTACATATTGGATATTACCTATTCCTTTCATTCCCTGAGACTCAATGAGAAATATGTAATTGCTTTGGTGTTTGTTTATCTCTCTTTAATGTCTCTGGATTTGTTCTTTGCTCTGTTTTTAATTTTTCCCAGGAGTGCAAAAAGCTAAGTGTGGGGGAATTTGATGTGTCATTATTTTCTCCTATTTCTTAACCCTTTTGTCACCAATTTAATTAATGATTAACTCTAATTGTGAATTTAATCCTGATTAACTCTATTCTATTATTCAGGAGAGAATACATAAGCTGAGTGCATGGAGTTTTAGGGTTTTACGTTTTTAGCTTTGTATTACTGTTCACGTGAATGCATTTTCCTTTTTCTGCTTTCAATTGCAATTTTGTTTTTGTTCCTTTTTCTGCCTTTAGCTTCATTTACGTTTTCTGCTTTTGTTGAACTTATGGAAGGCTGAATTTCTAGTGTTGTTTCCCTCTGAGGATGAAGCGTAACTCTCTTTGAGGTTCTGTTTTTAATGTTGCTCTCCTATCAGTTTTCCTTTCACCAATTAACCCACATGCGTTCTGTTAATCTATGCACGCTTCGTGTTTGATTAATTGCCTCTGTTCTTAAATTACATTCGTGCTTAATGAACAAGGGGTTAATTGGTGTATGTGTTGCTTAATCACATATTGACAATCCTAAGTTGATTTTCGCTTAGTAAATTAAATTAGGGTTGGATTAAGTGGTTAACTGCTAGGGGTGAAATCCTCATAACCTAGGATAAGAGAATGGCTTCTGAATAAGAGAAAACAACACATTTTTAATACTATTAATTTTGTATTCCAATCTGCTTGTTCTTTAATTCACAAAACAAACACCCCCAATTGTTACTGTTATAACGAAGCATATTATGAACATTTGGTTAGTCATTGCTAGTTGGGAAACGAGCTAGGATCACTTCCTAGTTATTGCATTCTAATGTTTATTTGATTCGGGTACGGCCTCGATCACCTACCATGAAGAGAATCAAAATCAAACATATAATCATCAACAATCTGATCAAGTATCTCAGCACGAAAAACAGAATGATCCTCAAATGGATGTTTCATGGCATCAAGAATGTTAAAATGAACAACAATATCACCAAACATGGCATTCTCAAATTTTTTGTTCCTAATAATGCAAGGTATACAGAAAGTACCGGGGTCCTTACATTTCTCAGGAAAGTGAGGAACAAATTTACCTATCAATGCTGACACATTTCTGCCCATGCTAATCCTTTCATTGCCTTTGAGCCTCCTTTTGTGGGTGCACAACTCCTTTAGAAACTTGGCATATCTTGGAATTTGCTTGATGGCATCTAGCAGAGGTATGTTCACCTTTACTTTCCTGAAGGTCTCTAAGATCTCCTTATCCACTTCTTCCATCTTTTTGTTTGGAATTGCTCTAGGTGGAAATGGAAGAGGGATAGGAGGCTGCTGCAAGTCAGAACTACTAGAAGAAGGTCCACCTGCATGAAAATTTTTGTTAGCTCCCTCATGATCAGGAAGCTTTCTCTTTTGTGCAGTTACCTCATCCTCTTTTTCAGGTGTAGAATGAAGCTTGATAGGTTTAGGTGCAGGTGCTGCTACTGGTGGAGGCACTTCAATTTGCTTGCCAGACCTCAAGGTGATGGAACTCACATTTTTTCAGATTCTGCACAGTTTGTGAAGGCAATTTGTCAGAATTTTGGGACTGAGCTTGGTTCAACTGAGTAGCCATCTGCCCCATCTGATTTGTCAGACTCTGAATGGAGGCTTTTGCCTCTTGCCGAAATTGCATATTCTGGATGGTCATTTGCCTCACTAACTCCTCTAAGGAAGGTTGAGAAGAGGCCTCAGTTGCTTGTTGTCTTTGTTGTTGTTGCTACTACATTGGAGGAGGAACATATGGCCTACTTGGACCAGTAGCATTCTAGAAGGGAGGGACAGGCTGTTGTTGTTGTTGTTGTGGAGGATTTGCCCATCTCAGATTTGGATGATTCCTCCAACTTGGATTGTATCTGTTGTTTGAAAGATCATAATTATTCTACTATTGTTGGTTTTGCTGCTGAGGGGGTCTATTATAAATGTTTGTAGCATAGGCTTCAGGTTGCTCATTGACTCCAGATTGCTGCAAAGAAGGACAGAGATCTGTATGGTGATCAACAGAAGAACATAGACCACAAACTCTTGCAACAGTAAAAGGTGCAGAAGTAGATTTCTGATTTATGGCAAGCTGAGTTACTAGGTTGACCAAGGCATCAAGTTTTCCCTCAAGCTTCTTATTTTTAGTAGATGAAGATGAATCCGTGGCCACATCATGGACTCCTCTAAGGACAATAGCATCATTTCTTGCACTAAATTATTGGGAGTTGGAAGCCATCTTCTCAATCAGATTCCTTGCCTCGACAGGAGTCATATCACCAAGAGCTCCACCACTGGCAGCATCAATCATACTCCTCTCCATGTTGCTAAGTCCCTCATAGAAATATTGAAGGAGTTGCTCAGAAATCTGGTGGTGAGGACAGCTTGCACACAATTTCTTGAATCTTTCCCAGTACTCATACAAGCTCTCTCCACTAAGTTGCCTGATGCCTAAAATGTCTTTTCTGATGGCAGTGGTCCTAGATGTAGGGAAGAATTTCTCCAAGAACACCCTCTTAAGGTCATCCCAGCTGGTAATGGATCTGGGAGCAAGGTAGTACAACCAATCTTTTGCCACTCCCTCTAGAGAATAAGGAAAAGCCTTTAGAAAAACATGATCTTCCTGGACATCAAGGGTCTTCATGGTGGAACAGACAATATGGAACTCCTTAAGATGCTTATGAGGATCTTCACCTGCAAGACCATGAAACTTGGGCATCAAATGTTTTAGTCCAGTCTTGAGAACACATAGAACATCCTCATCAGGATATTGAATGCACAAGCTTTCATAAGTGAAGTCAGGTGCAACCATCTCTCTAAGAGTCCTCTCACGAGGTGGAGATTGAGCCATGTTCTCAGTATGAAAATTAGCAGACGAATGCTCAAAATCAGAATGTTCAGAATCACCAGCAATAGAATGCTCAGAATGCACTGAATGCTTAGAATGCTTAGAATGCTCAAAATGCTCAAAATGATCAGGATGCACACTATGCCTAACTAATCTATGAAATGTTCTATCTATTTCAGGATCAAATGGTTGTAAATCACATGGATTGCCCCTAGTCATGCACTATATGCAGCAAATCATGTATTTCTCAAACAAGCACCAAAGGGGGTAAAACTACAACTATACTCAAACGATATCCAAACGAGTTGAAAATTTGTGAGCAATGCCCTAAAATCATGAAAAGATAGCACAAAAATTTTCAGAAAAATTCAAAGTCTAACTACGAAAACTACCTAAGCAAAGTTTAGAAAAATAGGACAATAATACAACAACAACAACAACGCCTTATCCCACTAGGTGGGGTCGGCTACATGGATCAACTTCCGCCATAATGTTCTATCAAGTACCATACTTCTATCCAAACCATTAATTTCGAGATCCTTTTTTATAACCTCTCTTATAGTCTTTTTGGGTCTTCCTCTGCCTCGAATTGTTTGTCTTCTCTCCATCTGATCTACTCTCCTCACTACAGAGTCTACCGGTCTTCTCTCTACATGCCCAAACCACCTAAGTCTATTTTCCACCATCTTCTCTACAATAGGCGCTACTCCAACCCTCTCTCTAATAGCTTCGTTTCTAATTTTATCCTGTCAAGTCTTACCACACATCCACCGCAACATCCTCATCTCCGCTACACCGACTTTATTCTCATGTTGGCTCTTGACCGCCCAACATTCTGTTCCGTACAAAATCGCCGGTCTTACCGCAGTCCGATAAAACTTTCCCTTTAGCTTGATCGGTACCTTTGCATCACATAACACCCCCGATGCTTTTCTCCATTTCATCCATCCTGCTTGAATGCGATGATTCACATCCCCTTCAATTTCCCCATCATCCTGTATTACAGACCCAAGATATTTAAACCGTGTGACTTGAGGGATAATATGGTCTCCTATTTTCACCTCTGAGTTAGAAACCCTCCTTCTTTTGTTGAACTTACATTCCATATACTCCGATTTGCTTCTGCTTAGGCGAAAGCCATGTGTTTCTAGAGCTCGTCTCCAAGTTTCCAACCTCTCATTCAATTCCTCCCTCGACTCTCCAAGGAGGACTATGTCATCTGCAAAAAGCATGCATCTCGGCGCTATCTCTTGGATTTGTTCCGTGAGGACATCCAAAATTAAGGTAAAAAGGTAGGGGCTAAGGGTTGACCCTTGATGTAAACCAATTGTGATGGGAAAATCGTCTGACTCTCCACCCTGTGTCCTAACACTAGTCGATACCCTATCATACATATCTTGGATAGCTCGAATATATGCAACCCTAACCCCTTTCTTCTCTAGAGCTTTCCACAAAATCTCTCTAGGCACTCTATCATACGCTTTCTCCAAGTCAATAAAAATCAAGTGCAAGTCTTGTTGGGCCATGCGATATTGCTGTATCACCCGCCGTAATAAATAAATCGCTTCCATGGTCGACCTTCCCGGCATGAAACCAAATTGATTCTCAGTAACTTGAGTCTCCTTTCTTAATCTCCGTTCGATCACTCTTTCCCATAATTTCATGGTATGACTCATGAGCTTGATTCCCCTATAATTTGCACAATTTTGTATATCCCCCTTGTTCTTATAGATTGGCACTAACGTGCTTCTCCTCCATTCCTCCGGCATGCGTTTTGACCTCATAATTTCGTTAAAGAGTTCGGTGAGCCACTCAAGACCTCTATCTCCAAGAGTTTTCCACACTTCAATAGGTATGTTGTCTGGCCCCACCGCCTTACCATTACTCATTCTTTTCAACGCTTCCTTTACTTCCTGTTTCTGAATCCTACGATAGTACTTATAGTTCCGGTCCTCTTCTCTTGTGTCTAGACTGCTAGAGTCATATCCATATCCATCATTAAATAAGTTGTGGAAATACGCCTTCCACCTTTCCTTGATATCTTTTTCATGCACTAAGACTTTGCCTTCTTCATCCTTAACACACTTTACCGCCTAGGGTAGCTTTGCTATTCTTAGCCGGTCCCAAGCCCGGATAAAAGGAGAGGGTTGTGTTAGGCTTTCGACAGCCAACGTTAAACTTTGTCGAATCTCTATGAGGACAATAATACTTGAAAAATAAAAAAAAACCCTTAGTAAACAACCGATTATTTAAGTTTGGGAAACCTCAACCGACTAAAGCAGGTTGTCACGGCATGGGAAATTTTTTTCTACCCCAAATGCATACATAATAATAGTCATTCTGATAACCAGAGCAAAAGTTATGACCGTTTTAAGTTTTGCTAAAAACAAGTTCCCAAATTTTTTGTTTCTCTCAAATTCAGTCACACCAAGTGCTTTTGGTATTTTTCACACAAAATATGGATCAAAACAAACTACCACACAACAAATCAGCCAAAAATAACAACTCTAGCTATCAAAACAAAAATCAGCAATTAATTAGCAAAATCCAGCACTATTCACAACACTATTCACATCTCAACACTTCTGAACAGGGGATGCCTTTGAAAAACAAAATAGAACACTACACTCCTGAAACACACACAAACAACACTAAACAACAGAACTACACACAAAACAATTAAACACTGCAAATTAATCAAATAACACAAATTTTATAAAAACACACAGAAACAAACACAAAGACACAAAAACATAATTATGAACCTTGGGACCACTACTCCTCGGCAACAGCGCCAAATTTGATCGAGGTCATACCCGAATCAAAAAACATTAAAATGTAGTATCTAGGAAGTGATCCTAGGTCGTCTCCCAGTGAGCAATGATTAACCAAACGTTCATAACATATAATAATAAAACAGTAACGAATTGGGGGGGGGGGGTTTGTTTGTTTTTGTAATTTAAACAGCAACCAAACTTGAATTAAAGAAATAATAGAACTAAAACATGTTGTTTCCCCTTGATTCAAAAGCAAGTCTCTTATCCTAGGTTACGAGAATTTATCCCTAATAAGTTCAACCACTTAATCCAACCCGAAATTAATTTACTGAGCGAAAATTAACACAAGGCTGTCATTATGTGATTAAGCAACACATACACCAATTAATTCCTCTCTCATGTCCATTAAGCATGAACATTAATTAAGCACAAAGACAATTAATCAAGCATTAAGCATGCACAGATTAATATCAGCAACAAATATAGAATAATTGTTGAAGGGGAAAAACTGATCAGAATTTAATGTTAAGAACAAAACCTCAATGAGAGCTATGCTTAATCCTCAAGAGAAAACAACACTAGGGATTCAGCCTTTCATTAACACAGAAACAAAATAGGAAATCGAAAGTAGAAAATGAAACTAGAAATTGAAGCAGAAATTGAAAACAAACTGGAATTTGAAGGCAGAAAACAAAACTGGAATTGCTACGTGAACAGTGCGCGTGAATAGTAATACGAAAACTGAAGAATAAAACCCTACAAAATTCTCTCTGCTTGGCTGCATGAACAGTAACCAGCCCCTCTTAAAACCCTAGCAGCTGGGTAATTCATTTGGGTCCAATAAGGTCTGGTGGCCCAATTACAAAAATACAACCCAAAAACGAAGTAAAATAAAACTGGATGACAAATAAAATTGTCTGCTCTCTTGTCTCTTCAAGTCCAAGTCGGTTCAGCCCAATTCTGGATCCAAGCCCAATTGCTTATAATTCTCCTGAAATTAAATTAAAACACAGAATTAGTCAAGTAGGCCTAAATGATAAAACTGCATAATTAATTTGATAATTAAGGCTAATCAGTAATTAAAATGGTGACAGAAACGGGTAAGAAATAGGAGAAAACAATGACACATCAGTATGTTAGAGTAGGGTAAGGTCTGAAAACCCCTTTCATGGACATCTTCCCATGAAGGAACATGATTCCTCACCAACTCAATGAGTGGTGCTACAAGTATAGAAAAATATGGGACAAACCTTTTGTAAAAGTTTGTTAAGTCATGGCAGCCCCATATTTCCCTTATACTTGATGGAGTAGGCCAATCCGGAATGACCTTTATTCTCTTAGGGTCCATGGGAACCCCTTGATCACTATTTAAAAAATTAAGGAAAGTAATGCAATAAAGCGTACCTTTTTTTTATATTTTCATGTTGATTATTCCTACAAAAAAATACGACAAACCTAAGGTGTCCCATATGAGCACCTAAGTTTTATTAAAACCAAAAATAAGAACAAATCTACCTAAAGAGTCCCTATGTACATGAATCATGAAGATGTTGGGTGCATGCCTGATTTTACAAAAGAAGGTTGCAACACTCAACACATTCATCATATCACTTATTTTAGGGATTTGGTGCCTAATAATACCTATTTTGGGCACCAACAAAGCACAAGGATTTAAGCTCTTGCGAACCAAACCCTCATCCAACAACTCCTTTACTTGAGGAATAAACTTAAGCCCAAGAGGTGTGGCAATGCTAGCAAGTGTCTTTTTACAAAAGAAAAAATGTGGAGGTTGTCTAAGAGGGAAAGTTTCTTTAATGTTTGTCTTTATTGTAAAATGAGTGTCCTTCTTAGCTAACCTCTTGGAGGAGACACTTAACTCCTTACACTTCTCTTTAACCACTAAAGGTTGCCCTTCTTCTTGGGGGTAGATTTCTTTACTAGATTCTTCCCCTTTTGCTTCTTCACTTTCACTAGAGGAAGGTGAAGTAGTAGCCTCATCTTGGCTACTATAAATGTCTTGGCCCCTCATAATCATGGTTTTCTTGGTGGGGCATTAAGAAGTAATGTGTCCTCTTCCAAGGCATTTAAAGCACTTCATGGAGCTAGTCTTCTCTTGCATACTAGCCTTAAGGGGTTGCTTTTCTATTGTCTTCCCCTTATCATCTTTGGTCTTAGAAGGTGTCACCCCTAGGATGCCTTGGCCTTGGTCTTTCTTTGGATAAGAGTGAGAGCCATAAGATTTTGAAGTAGACTTATTTTTAAGTTATTGCTCTACCCATATTTCACAATCTAAGTTAGCCTCTACATTGTCCTTCCCATGGAAGTATGAGAGGTTAATGTTAGCCTCTTGAGGCTTTCTTTCCTTTTCTCTCCTACGGGAGTGAGGTCTAAGATGTGACCTATGCCTTCCTTCATAATAGTCATGAAGTTCTTCACTTAGGCTCTTGCAAGAGTTATAATTGCTATAGGAGACATGTTTTTCTTTTCTTAACTCTTTTAGTATTTTCCTTCTTTCTTCTTCCCTTATTTTCTCTTTTTCATCTTGACTTATTTGTTCCACTCTTTTTTTTTCCTTTTTCTTTTCTCTCTTGTTTTTCTTTCCACAACTTAAGGGATCTCAACTCATCTAATATCTTATACAAGGGGTCCTTAGGAGTAGAACCCTCACCATTAACACTGGATGAAGAATGAAGTCTCATGTTGGTTTCTAAGTTGTGGTTCTTTCTTGTTGGGGGTTTGGAAACAAAAGGTAAAAGAAACTATGGTTGAAACTAGCAAAAATAAACACTAAAAGAGGTGTGAAAGATAAGGTAAAAACTAATTGGTAAAAGGCAAGCTATCTAGGCGGTTTGACAATGGAAGGTAAAGGAAATAAGCTATGAAAGTAAGCTAGAAATATAAACTAGGCGAATCCTAAGAGTGTTTGGATGACCACATTTAAGGTTCCCAACAAAACACTCACAATCCTAAGGAAAATTTGCCTAAAATTATTACATACAAATGGAAGTAGGGTGACCTATTGGAGGCTCCCAACTTACTTCCAATGAAAGGCCTTTTTGTTACAAAATTTGAAAGCAATGAAAGTAAGTAAATTGTCAATTACAAAATTGCAAAAAGGTAAGCAAGAAATAAGCTATGAAAGTAAGCAAGAAATTAAAGTGCAAGAAATGCAAACTTGGCGGATCCTAAGAGTGTTTGGATGACCTCATTTAAGGTTCCCAACAAAACACTCACTATCCTAAGGAAAAATTGCCTAAAATTATTACACAGAAATAGAAGTAGGGTGACCTATTGGAGGCTCCCAACTTACTTCCAATGAAAGGCATTTTTGTTACAAAATATGAAAGCAAAGAAAATTGCCAATTACAAAATTACAAAAAAAAAAAGTCCTCAATTTTGGTGGTTTTTCTCTCTTTGGTGATTCACTCAATTTGGAGTGCTTCTTAGTCCAATAACTCTTAAGGTGGTTGGCCCTTTGCTTCTTGACCCAAATTCTTCAAGGGATGGCACCAATCCTCCTTTCCAATTCCCCTATACGACAACTCACAAACAAGGAAACAAAGAGACAAGCAATAACCAAAGACAAAAAAATGAAATGAAAGCTAAACCAATGGAGTTTTAACAAGACAATTTTTCAAGGATTATTCAACAATTAAAGCAATGAAAAGGACATAGAAGCAAGCTAGGACTTAAAGAGAAACTTAGAATGGCTCTAGAGTAGAGTAAAAAAACTGGAAAAAAAGACTCAACAAACCTCTAGCTTTGGCACTTGTTTTCACACTTGGTTCTTTTTTTTATAAATTTTTTCCAGATGTCTAGAAAATTCATTAAACATTTCAGCTCCAAATTAGAAGTAACCAATTCTCAGTAATTTTTACAAGTTTGTATGTCCAAGCTGCCAACACCAGCGATTTCAGACTTCGAATTTTTTTAGCATGGAATATTGATTACCTTGGGCTTACTTTCAACCTTCCTATGTATGTTGAACTCACTAGGCTTGTTTACCACAGTTTTAGGAGTTCAATATTCACTTAGAATCAAAATTTCAGACAGCAATTCATTCACCAAAACTCAAATTCACAATAGACACAATCATAAGGAAACCTAAAAGTTCAAGAAAAGGATCACAATCAAAGACTCTCTAAGAATTTTGCATGAATATGTTCAAGACTAATTAGCATGCAAAGATTTGACTCAAATAAAATAATAGGTTAAAAGAATTTCATACAATCATGAACAAATGAGTTAGACAAAGAAACAAGAAAAATAAAATTCAGCACAACATAAAAAATCTTATGTGACAAGTTTCATGACTAGACATGACTTCTATGACAAAACTACAATAGTTGAACAAGTCACTCTAGATTTTTGATGTTTTCTTCTACTTTAATGTTTTTGTAAGAATTTTATGGTTTTGGTTTCAACCACAAAAAATAGCAAGACAAAACTCAAAGAAACCTAAACTCAACACAACTCATGGTTCAAGAACATTAACAAGAAATTTGAACCATAGAAAATCAAATCTAGCTTCTATAGCAAGATTAATCAGTGGAAATTCTAAAGAATCATGTTAACAACATTTAACACAAAACATGTGAGGAGATACGTGGAGAAAAATGAAGAAACAACAATGGAGGAGAAGGTAAAGTTGAAAATTAATGGAGGTTTAAGGAGCACCTACTTGAAGCTCTTGTGCTCTGATTATCATCTTGATAGAAGCTTGCTTGTAGAGCTTCTATGGAGGCTGGATCTTTGAGCTTCAATGAGGTCATTCAATGGTGATTTTCCACTATGGAGGTGCAGCGGAAGACAAAGGAGAAGAGGTGAGAGGAGGCGCCAACCACTAGGGAATAAGCCTTGGAAGAAAGAGCTTCACCACCAAGAATATGCCTTGGATAAAAAGCTTGGAGAGGATGCTTCAATGAAGGAAAAGAAAGAGAGAGAGAGAAAGAGAGAGGGGGGAGCATGAAATTGAAGGAGGAAAAGGGGGAGAGAAGTTGAACTTTGAGTTGTGTCTCACAAGACTCTCATTCATCAAAGTTACAACAAGTGTTACACATGCTTCTATTTATAGACTAGGTAGCTTCCTTGAGAAGCTTTCTTGAGAAAACTTCCTTGAGAAGCTTATTTGAGAAAACTTCCTTGAGAAGCTAGAGCTTAGCTACATACACCCCTCTAATAACTAAGCTCACCTCCTTGAGAAGCTTCCTTGAGAAACTTCCTTGAGAAGCTTCCTTGAGAAGATTCCTAGAGAAGCTAGAGCTTAGCTACACACACCTCTCTAATAGCTAAGCTTACCTCCTTGAGATAAGAAGCTAGAGCTTATCTACACACCCCTTATAATAGCTAAGTTCACCCCCATGCCAAAATACATGAAAATATAAAAAAGTCCCTACTACAAAGACTACTCAAAATGCCCTAAAATACAAGGCTAAAACCCTATACTACTTGAATGGCCAAAATACATGGCCCAAAAGAAGGAAAAATCTATTCTAATATTTACAAAGAAGAGTGGACCCAACCTTGGCCCATGGGCTCAGAAATCTACCCCGAGGTTCATGAGAACACCAGGGCCTTCTTTAGCAACTCTAGCCCAATCCTCTTGGAGTCTTCTATCCAATACCCTTGGGGGTAGGATTGCATCACATTCCATTGGTCAAAATTAACAAAAACTGAGCCCCTAAGTGCAATTTGTGCAAAAAAAATTGAATTTAACAAAAAAGAGCAAAACTTTAAATTGTGATTCCATAAGCTATACTAACTCAAATGTGGTGTATTTTATGTCAAGCCTTAGGTTGTAGGACCTAGTGAGTTCAATTTTGAGGTCCAAAAACATAGATTCCAGCCCCATCATTAAATGTTTTGAAAACAAAGTGTTGTTCACACATATGTTGCCCTAAACTTTAAATTTCATTTCCAAATGGTATATAACTCCAAATTAGACAATTTATACATGCTTCCCTAGGTTTTTGGGGTCAATGAGTTCATTGTTGTACCCAAAATTCACAAATAATGCACAAATGAATCATAGTGCTACATCAAAAAATCATGGGTTTCACAAAAACACATGTAAATGCACAAAACAATGGAAGCTTGGCTTCCCACAAGCAATGCTTAGGTTCCAATAGACAAAGCGTTCCTCCCTTACCTCTTGATTGGCACAAAACATCAAAGACAATAATAAGAGATCAAATGGAAACTTGAGCACTCCCTAGGAACATGAACATGAAAATACAATAGAAAAGAATGAGGATTCTAGTTTTAAAAGGAGAGAAAATGAAGGAAACCATGGAAAAAGGGCTTAGAAACTCACCTAGGAGAACCACCCTTAACTTGTCAACACACAACACCACACAAGCAAGCAAAGAAGTGAAGGAGACTCCCTCTCTTCCTCTTCGAAAATGGCAGGAAAATGAGGGGGGAGGGGAGAGCTCTTTTCTCTTATATAGGGCTCCCTTAGGTCTAGAGAAGGCTCACTTGTGGGGGTCATTTTAGGGTTTTTACTTTCTAACTACTCTTAATTACCTTAACCTTTCTATTTAACTCCTTAACTATGTTCTAACTTTCATGTTGATATATTTAATACACTTATTAATTTTCTTAATTAGACCTAGCTAATTCAATTAAAGTGAATGAAATTTAGTTCTCCTCTTTCCTTATTAATTAAACTATTTTTTTTTATGTCTAGTGTAACACCCTAAACTTTTTATACCTGAAAATAGATGTTTGATGTATTTCTTGTGTTATTTGATTGTTTGATTAATTATCTATGTGTGATTGCTTGGTGTGGATGTTAAGTTATGTGGATTTTGATTGACCTGTGTTGGAAATGTGAGATTTCGAGTTTGACCTAAAAACCTGTTTTGGTAAAACCACAATCTCGAACTTGTTAATCATTGGATCACCTTCAAACATGAACTACAGGTTCGTGACTCATGTCTGCATGTTTTGACTGTTGGAATTTTCCAAATAACATCTTTGGACAAGTTGCTTAGCAAGACAAGCGTGCTAAGCACAATTCCAACTCGAGAGGGAAATTCGCTTAACAAGACAAGCGCGATAAGCATAATTCCAACCCAAGGAGGTAATTCACTCAACACAAAATGTTGCGCTTGGTGCCAAAAGTGGAGTTTATCTTAACGAGATGAGCTTGCTAAATGAGACGAGCTCACTAAGCGAGGTTTGTAGATTATAAATACATCCAACAACGTAAAAATATGTGTTTTCACCTTCTTCTCTCTCAACTCAGGCCCAAAACCTAACACCTCATCCTTCACCACCCACAACCACCGGTGGCTATCATGAGCTATCATTGCTTGCCATCGGACCACCGCACGGAGAGGAACACTTTAATCAAAGTGAAATCTTCAAAATCCACCTCAAGGATTCAGTAGAGAACAAAGCTCTCAACCTTCTTTCGTAGTTTCTTAGAGGTAATCTTGATGCCTTCTCCTAGTTATTTTGAATCTCTGTTAGTATCTCTTGTGATTTGGGCACCGAAATAGGATGTTTTTACACTTTTTTTTGAAAAAACATTTGAAAATGAGATGTTGTAGGAGTTACCCTTTTAAAAAATTGATGTTGTTTTCGTGACCTTCGCTGAACCCCGATCACATTGGCATGATCGGAAACCCAAAACACCCCTTAGCCCCTTTGTAATTTGAATGGGTATTTGACCCCAAATGTTGATATTAACCTTGTCCTTGAAATATATACTAAATTGTCTTCGATTTGGTATATAGAGCTCTACAATTAGACTAACAGACGTGAACGTGAGAGACCTCCAAGCAACGCAAAGAGGAGCTGGCAAAGAGATATCGATAGATGATGGGAGTTTATTATCTATTTACAATTTTGATACCACAGTTAGGGTCAGGGAACCCAATTATGGGGATGTATGTCTGTCCCTGTGCATGTTGGTTTTCAAGAAAAACTGTGTTTTTGACTAATGGGATGTGATATATTAGTTATTAATGAATGAAATTGTGAATGATATTTGTTGTTTTATGAGACTTTTGTTGTCTGAAGACCTAGAAAATGTGAATATCAGGCATGAAATTTATATATATGTGGAATGCAATTAGTGATGAAGTTGATGACATAGAGATGAAAAGATGTTGATGTTTATGATAATGTTGATATGGGATGATGTTGATGTTTATGATAATCCCTGGAGGGGGAAATAAAGTGGTTAAAGAATTCTACGCATGGGGGTTGCAGTGATAAAGTTGGATATCACTGGAGAGGGAAATAGAGTGATTAAAGAATTCTAAGCATCCTTGAAGAATGAAAAAGATTGCTTAGAGTATTTAATTATCCACGGTCAATGCATTGATGGTGTCCATGTTTCATACTTCATATTACATGGAAATAGTATAAACTTTTTCAGTAAGTACTTGTAGTTTTTCATGAGGAAAAATACTTGTACTTGGGGGCATGTCACTCGGTTTAGAACTTCCTTAAGACTTAAGTTGATCACCATGGGAGAGAAGTTGCTTGTGCACGATAGGGTGATCTCAACACTTGCTGCCTAGTTTTCCTAAGTGAGAGTGTCACGTGGACACACTTAGACTATTTCTTGATGAATGGTACCACATTGCATTTGAGAGTTGAGTTAGGTGCACACATCATTCTACGCATGATTGATTTAAATTGTTGAAAACTTGATGACTAGTTTGTTAAGTGTATGTTGAACTGATGGATGATTGTGAATGATTAAGGTTATTGCTATTGTTTTCTTGCTAATTATTATCATCTGATGCTTGTCGATTTTTTTTATAATAAACTTATAACGACCCGCCTCGTCGCTACGATATCATCACTCTAAACCGCAAAAATTTCAATTTTTAAATGAAAACTCCGTTAATTTGCTTATGAAAAATGAAAGTAAATTTTTCACGATATACATTCACCAAAAAACACACAATTACTTAAATGAGTACATATATAGATATAGTAACTCAATACACATCATTCACATAATGGAAAGTAAATTAGCTTATACATATAATTAAATATGTGATTTACATCCTCAATTCAAAAAAGGAATTATAGAACCAACTACGGAGGAGTTGATTAACAAAACACAACTCTCTCTCAAAATAATCCCAACGTCATCACGTCGGCTTGCCGACTCCACAAAAGAATCTCACTTCACGTACTTTATTGTTGTCCTTCTGCTCCCACGAACAAAGGTTCATGGTCATTATAGGTACCAACCACACGGTACAAAAATTGTAAGGGTGAGTTTATTATTAAAGAAATTTACACAAAAATAAATGACCATGATTAGTAAGAAAACATTAACAAATATCATAATCATACACAAACATCCATTAGTCCAACATACACTTAACAAGTAGTCATCATTCGTCCATAATTCCAATCAATCATGCTCAGTATAAAGCATGCACTCTTGACCTCAACTCTAAAATGCAATGTGGTACCATTTGTCAAGAAATATCCTAAGCATGTCCTCACGACACTCTCACTTAGGAAAACTAGGCAGTAAGTGTTGATGTCACCCTGTCATGCACGGGCAACTCCCCCCCCCCCCCCATGGTGATCAGCCTGAGTCTCAAGAGAGTTCCAAACTGAGTGACATGCCCCCATGTACAAGTATTCCCACTCATGAGAAACTACAAGTACTTACTGACAATGTTTATACTATTTCCATGCAATATGAAGTATGAAACATGGGCACCATCAATGCACTGACCATGGGTAATTAAAGATTCTAAGCCACCCCCCTCCAGAGATGCTTAAAACTCTTTACCCACTATATTTCTCCCTCCAGGAATATCCAACATGGTTACTGCACCCCCCATGTACATACATGACATACATCATTATAATGACATTTTCAACATCTCATCTCAATGTCATTATCAACATCAACATTGTCTCATCTTAATGTCATTCTCAACACCAACATCATCTCATCTCAATATCATTCTCAACATCAACATCATTTCATCTCAATGACATTATCAACAACAACAACATCATCTCTTATTAACATAATCATCACTAACAACATCATCTCATATCAACATAATCATAAACACCAACATAGTCTCGTATCAATTATTATCAATATCATCTTCAATAACAACATCATTCTTTATCAACATTATCATAAACTTCAACGTCACCTCATATCAATTAATATCATCAATAACAATGTCATCAGTAAATCACATTCCGCATATACATACATATATAGTTCATGCCTAAGACTCACACTCCTCAAGTCTTCAGATAACACAAGTCTAATGAAAACAATAATGTCATTTATCAATAATAGACGTATCACATCCCATTAGTTAAAAGCACTGTTTTTCTTAAAAACCAACATGCAATAGGGACAAACATACATCCCCATAGTTAGGTTCCTTGACCCCAACTATGGTATCAAAAGTCGTAAATTATAATAAACTCCCCTCACTTATCACGAGCTCTTCGTCAGTTCCTTATTTCGTCACTTAGGGACCTCTCCCGTTCAAGTTTGTTAGTCCAAACACAAGGTTCTATATACCAAATTGAAGGAAATTTAGTATAGATTTCAAAAACAAGGTTAATAACAACATTTAGGGTCAATTAACCTGGTCAAAACATAAAGGTCTCAAAAATAACATCAATTTTTATAAAAAGATAACTTTTACAATTTCTCATTTTCAAGGGTTTTTCAAAGGAACTGTAAAAACACCCTATTACAATACCCAAAACACAAGAAATACTAAGAGAAGCTCAAACTAACTAGGAGAAAGACTTAGAAGTCAAGATTACCTCAGAGAAATTATGAAAGAAAGAATTTGAGGGATTTTTCTCCACCGAATCCTTGAGGTGGATTCTGAGGATTCCACTTCGATTAAAACATTTCTCTTAGTGTGGTGGTTCGGCGGCAAGCAACGGTGGCTCGTGGTGGCCACCGATGGTCATGGGTTGTGGAGGAGGAGTTTCTAAGGTAGTTTGGATGGATTTTTGAGAGAGAGAGAGGCATGAAATCTTGTTTTTCATGCTGAAAACGTATTTATAATTTGCAGATCTCGCTAAGCGGGAGTCCACTTTTGGCGTTAAGCGCGGCTTTTTGCACTTAGCACAATTCTTATCGGGTTGGGATTTGCATTGAGCATGACAATTCACGCTGAACATAATTCCTCTTGTGTTAAGCGCGACAATTTGCGCTCAACGCAATTCCCTCTTAGGTTGGAATTGTGCTTAGCATGAAAAAGCGCGCTAAGTGAGAGGTAAAAAATTGTTATTTTGAAAATCCCAATGGTTAGACTATGGGGACTTGTGTTAGGAATCTACAATCAAAATTTAAAGATGATCCAACGGTAACGAATTCAGGATCATGGTTTTACCATAATAGGTTTAGGTGGAATGTGAAATCTCATAATTTCAACTTAGGTCAATAAAACTCCACATAACTCAAGATCCACATCAAGCAAATCACACACAACTAATTCACACCATACCTCAACTCATTCAAGTCAATCATATAATCAAATAACATGATAAATACAATTAAACATCGATTTATAATTAGCAAAATTTCAGGGCGTTACAAAACTCGTCCTTGCAATTTTTTATCGTGTGGTTAGCACCTGTGATGATTGTGAACCTTCATTCATGGGAGCAGATGAAAAACATTAGATGATGTGAAGGAAGATTCTTTTGTTGGAGCCGCCAAGCCGACGTGATGACATTGAGATTATTTTGGAAGAGAGTTGTGTTTTGTTATCAGCTCCTCCGTAGCTGGTTCCTTGATTCTTTTGATTTGGACATGTAAATTCAAAGCTTAGATACATGTATAAACTAAATTATTTTCTATCATTTGAATGACACATAATAGTTTAATATTTACATATATGTATTTATTTAAGTATTTGTGCGTTGTTTGGTGAATATATATCGCAAAAAAAAATTACCCCCGTTTTTCATAATCAAATTAATGGAATTTTCACTTAAAAACTAAAATTTCATGTTTTAGAGTTAATGATACCGTAGCGACAAGGTAGGTCATTACATTTAGACACATTGATACTCTAAAATTTCATTAATTAAACCAAATCTCCTATTTTTAGCCTAAAGAGTTTGTTATTGACTAAAGGACTTCTACTTCTAAACTACTTTATCCTAAGCTCATTACTTAAAATTTAGATTACTTAGCTATACTGGGATGATCCTATTCCTTCCTTTAATTATTTCACTATAGATAATGCTACTACACTGCATATCAATACAAGCAATAACTATTTTTTCCCTTAAGTTCCCAACCTAGGAAATTGGGATCTTACTCGTGTCATTGCCTAAAACCATGTCACACAATAAACAAAGTGTTCATTATAAGTATGAACAAAATAAATAGAAAAACACTCTAATAGTAATGAACCTTTAGAATTAACTGACAAAAAACATGTTCCAATTTTATCCTAAAGCAACATTAAAACTTGAAAACTTTCCAAATCAATCTCCTAGCTAAAATAAACCAACTTTAAAATTTGTAATCTTCCTTAATGAATTCCCTATGTAGTATGAAGGAACTCCAAAAACTACTATAAAGAAACAATTTTGGGAATAATCTAGGCATAAAAAAAGAAGAAAGTATATTATATGGTCAGGCAATAAAATTAGCAGACATCTCATAACACTATTGTGATTTATACTTTTGCAACTTTTTATTCCTTATTGTGCAAGTTGTTACTCATAAATTTTTAAGTCTTATAGAAAATTAGTTTTGGTTCCTAAACACCCAATACATCAAACCTACAATTGACTCTTATGTCTGCAAGTTCTTATTTCTAATTTTTAACTTTAATAGAAATCTACCTTTCCTTAAAATCTAGTGTCAATTTTGAACCTAGTGTAATTAAACTTGGCTTGGCCCAATCGGTTGGACTAATTGAATCAGAAATCGAGCATATAGTTGGGTCGGTTGCCTTATCGAATTGTTTATGCAATTCGTTTGGTGCCACATCATCAAATTGGTCTAATAATCAGAGTCAATAGGTAAATTTGCTCAGATTGGACTGCAAAAAATCTCTTCCCTCCAGTTTTAAATGTTGCTGCTTTTGTAGGAATTTTGAATGGCCCAAGTGTTGTGTGTTGCCCAAGGCATTGAAGGGCGTTGCTACGTGCACCCAGCAGAATTGTTGGTACACCCAACAATTGTGCGATTTTCTCGTTTTGCCCTTCCCTCAAAGGGATATGAATTGGCTAATCTGTAAGCTTCATGCGGATTAGCCCAATCTGTAAGTGGTCTAATTTTATTTTGTTAATTTTTTTCAAAAATATGTTTTACGAATTAATTTAAAATTAGTGACCCAAGTAGAAGTCAAACTTGTGACTTTCGCATTATTAGCACAATGCTCTAACAAACTGAGCTAATAAACTAATTATGTTATAAAATAATTAATGTTGTTATATATAACACTAAAATTTTTAATTTATATTTAATGAGCATGTAAATTAAAATAATAAATTTTATGACAATTAATTTTGATATAATAATTAATATATTTACATATATAAATTGCAAATAAAAATCATATGTTTATTAACATAAATCTACTAATGTATTTTTTGACCTTATTACAATTGATTTGATCTAATAATATATTTTTTTTTGCATATGTAAATTGTAAATAAAAACCATAGGTTTCATAAAAATTCATATATGTAAACATATTAATTATTATATCAAAATTAATTGTCACAAAATTTATTATTTAAATTTACATGCAGATTAAATATACATTAGAAATTTTAATATTATATATAGCAACATTAATTATTTTATAGCATAATTGATCTATTAGTTTAGTTGGCTAGAGTGTTGTGCTAATAATACGAATGTCACATGTTCAACTCCTGCCTAGAGCTAGTTGTTGTACATGTAGTTGTTATGTGTAGGCTGGTCGTCTTTTATTAAAGAAAAAATAAAACTTTTGATATTATTAAAATTGTCTAATAATATATTTGCTTTATTAAAAAAATTAAAACTCTTTAAAATAATTATTTTCTCCAATTTTTTAAAAATAATTTTTATAATTTTTTAAGAGATATATATAGATAAAGGAAAATAAAAAAATTTGAGAAAATTATAGTATAATTTTTTAGTTATGATGTATATATTTTTTTTTTGCTAAATTTATGTGTCTTTGAAATTTTTGTTTTGTTATGTACGTTAATTAAAAAATGAGAATATTAGTTAGTAGTATTGAAACAAATTAAAAAATACAGTGAATAAATAATTGATACACATAAAGTTAAATAGTGCACTGACTGAGATGATAAATGAGAATAACAAAATGTACTAAAAATGCAATTGCAAGACAAATATGACGAAACTAATGATAGTGTAAAAGATGTTGTGCAAGAGACATGTCTTCTTCCACTTGGATTACTAGTTTGCTAAAAATAGCTAAAATTTCTATTGGGCAGAATCGTCTCCAGTAGTTGGATTGTACTAACACCTTTAGCATGTCTTCGTCATTTTTCAATTTTGTTATTTCATATTCGATTAAATTTTATGAATACTTAGCATGACCTAGTTGTCAAAAGAATAATCGTCTAACCAATTGTGATTCGTGAATTCCATAAGGGGGAACCCCCATAGGTGCAACTTACTTGATTAAATCCTTGAGTTTATTCATGCTACATTCTGAAGGAATGTCAAATCTTATTGGATTTGTTCCAGTAAAGGAGTAACCAAAAAACCCACCTTGGCATGGTATGTTCCACTTGCCATTGTAATACATAATTGCATCATGAGTAGAAGTGATAGTGGATTGAAGCAGGTTAAGTATATCATTTGGTGTTCTATTGATGGTACATAATAATTTTATAGGGCCAACACATGAGTATTGCTCATTTCACATTAACATTGTGTAAACATCATCATCGTTTTTCAATTGTAGAGATTGTAAAAAAAAATTGTTGACCTGCATCTATGAATGGTTGTCGGTAGTAGATTTTATCCACTAATTGATTGTTGGTTAGCTGAAGGGTGTTGTGCATTCTACTCTTGAGTGTATCAAAAGAACAGTCATTAGGAACTCGCATTGATGTTGGAGTGGGACTTTGAAAATAAATACCTGTTGGGTTGTGAGTGATTGATCCATTTGGAAAAATGAAGACTAATCTCGAGTTAGCAATGGTCTGGCTGCTTGTTTCTCCCAAAAATGACATAGTAATAAGATTGAATTTGGTTTGTGAAGGTATATTGTATGAAATTGTGTGTTTGTATTGAGGGTGTTTTGTGTTATTTATAGTTGTGTGAGCATTTTTCCCTGTTGATGTGTATTGGAATCTCATAAGGTTAGATTTATGTTCTTGCTAAAGGCTTCTATGGAATCCAATGTTTCTTTTTCCCTAGTAATTGATGCAGTAGACATCCATTATAATTTCAAAGTGAAAAAAGAGATTTTGAGTTATCCATTTCATGTCAATTTTGATGGTGAGACATTTAATTTTAGAGACGTGTGTAAATTGCATAGTGTTGTCAATTTGGATTGTGATTTTTCACTTGTAACTAATATAGCAGACGCCCATTATAACTTTTAGAGTGAAAAGAGAGATTCTGAGTTGTACATTTCATGTCAGTTTTGTTGGTGAGACATTTTATTTTTTAGAGGTGTGTGCAAATTGCAGAGTGTTGTCAATTTCGAGTGTGATTTTTCCATTGTAACTAATTCAGTAGACGTCCATTATAATTTTAAAAGAGAAAAAAAATATTATGAGTTGTCCATTTTATGTCAATTATACTGGTGAAACATTTAATTTTTTGAAACAGTCTAGTCTATATTACAAAACATTTATTTTATTACGTGAAGTGACCACTGAACATGGACATAAGACACTACATGAAAACTTCAAAGCAGAAACAACTAAGACATAAATCATCCCTAGATTACCAATCCCGTTTGAATATTGTTTCGTGGGATGGAGACATGTTACTTCCTTCGGGCCTGGAAGAGGAATCAGTATCACTACCATGGTTTTTTACCCAACAAGTCTCGTATTCATCTGATAAGTCCTCAATATTGGAGGTTAAGCCACGTTGGTTGCTTAGTGGGTTATTATTGTCACAGATTATGGCAAATAACTCCACAAATGGTAGTGATAGGTTGTTGTAAAAAATGTTGAACATTTGTCGAATATCAGCATCATCTCGCAAAATAAAAGATGTGTACATATAATGTTGTCCTGAATCAAATATAGGGCACCGAAAGTGAAGATGTTGGATATGTTATTGTGGTTCAATGTTTAGTCTTTGGTGAACAAGTTCAAGTAATTGTGTAAAGGTTATGGCCTTGTTGACCATGAAATTTTTTGTGTTGTTACTAACAAAGGTGGTGCCCTCATTAGTGTTGCAGATTTGGTCATTGTAGTAATAAAAAACATATGCAGTTGAGTGACACATTGTTGTAGGGATTGAGATGAAAATTTGAAAATGCTATGAATGTCTTTAGCTATAGTGGTATTTATAGAATTTGCTTATAGTTAGGTGAGTCACTAGTTAACTGTGCATTTAGATGAATGGGTAAATAAGCACTTAAGCATATTTGCAAGGGTCCACAATGTGCAAATTGTAGAGTGCTGCTGGTGAGACATTTAATTTTTTTAGAGACGTGTGTAAATTGTAGAGTGTTGTCAATTTGGACTATGATTTATCCCTGGTAACTGATGCAGCAGACGTCCATTACAATTTTTAGAGTGAAAAAAAAATTCTGAGTTGTCCATCTCATGTCAATTTTTCTGGTGAGACATTTAATATTTTACAGACATGTCCAAATTGCAGAGTGTTGTTAATTTGGACTATGATTTTGCCCTGGTAACTAGTGCAGTAGACGTCCATTATAATTTTCAAAGTGTTCAAATCATAGTTTTTTTGTGCTCCTATTTTGAGGTGGTTGTCCATGGAACTAGTGCATGATATATTATTTTTTGGATTCTTTGACGTTCAAACTATGGAAAAAGTGTGTCATGAATATCATTAATGTGTTGGACATAATTTAAAAAAATGCAAAACATGGGCACTTAAGCATAGTTGTAAGGGTCTCAAACATAGTTTTTTATTTTATGCTCCTATTTTGAGGTGGTTGTCCATGGAACTGGTGCACAATATATTTTTTTTATTATTTGACGTTCAAACTATGAAAAAGGTTTTTCATGAATATCATTAATGTGTTGACATAATTTTAAAAAAATGCAGAACATGAGCACTTAAGCATAGTTGCAAGGGTGCAAATCATAGTTTTTTCTATTTTGTACTCTTATTTTGAGGTGGTTGTTCATGGAACTGTTGCACGATATATTTTTTTGGATTCTTTGATGTTCAAACTATGGAAAAAGTGTGGCACAAATATCATTAATGTGTTGGAAATAATTTAAAAAATGAAGAACATGAGCACTTAAGCATAGTTGTAAGGGTATAAATCATAGTTTTTTTTTGTGCTCCTATTTTGAGGTGGTTGTCCATGGAACTGGTGCACGATATATTTGTTTTTGAATTCTTTGACATTCAAAATATGGAAAAAGTGTGTCACAAATATCATTAATATGTTGGACATAATTTTAAAAAAATATAGAACATGGGCACTTAAGCATAGTTGCAAGGGTCCAAATCATAGTTTTTTTCGATTTTGTGCTACTATTTTGAGGTGGTTGTCCATGGAACTGGTGCACGATATATTTGTTTTTGGATTCTTTGACATTCATACTATGGAAAAAGTGTGTGACGAATATCATTAATGTGTGGGACATAATTTTAAAAAAATGCAGAACATGGACATTTAAGCATAGTTGCAAGGGTCCAATTTTTTTAAAGGGAGACAAACATACTTTTTTTTACTCTTAATTTGAGGTATTGCTTGATGAAACCGTTACAGAGTACTTAAACATATTTGATCTCATTATCACAACATTTTATACTTCAATGACCATGACGATGACTAGTCCCACAGGGCGGTGGACGTCGATTACGCTGTGGATTTCTTCTTTCCTGTATGACTGGTTCTCCCACGTCATGATGATGTTGTTGTTCTATGTCAGTATATTCAGTGTGGGTTGCTGCAGCTAAAGAACTTTGTCCTTGTTCTCCAAACAAATTTGGTGCATTGAACTGTTGTAAAGAAGCTAAATATGATTTCGTAGAATTTGGTGTATTCAAATTGATACCAAATAAATTGTTCATCCATTCATGACTAGTTGCGCTAACTGACTTGCCAGTCTGGCAAAAAATTTGATGAACAGGTGAAGGAGTGCAATACATTGACTGAGGATGTGGAATTTCAAAATGTGTCTGTTCAACACTTGTCCCTGCAACATTATGGGTAATTGTTATGCGTAGATAATTTAGTTGTTGTGCAACAGACAAGAACAAAATAGTGTTTTTCATATACCATTCCATGTACACTGGTGTATGTGTCACTATTCCTTCAACCCTTTGCCTAGTTAAAACATCATTACGTTTGTTTTTCCAGATATTAATATACTCTGCATGATATTCCATCCAGTCATTGTAATGATTGCCTTGCATGCCAATTTGGTGAAGTCGATCAAGATTCATGAGATCAATAGGGATATGTTGTTGTAGTCCAAATTGTAGTTTGACCCGGTTTGTTTGATATCATTCCACAATCGGAAAACAAATAATTGTAGTACATGCAGACCAAATCTCCATGTCTCTATATGCATGTCTCGGTAGGTGTTCTTCAAATCCTCTATATGGGACCCAAGAAAACTGAAATATATGCTAACAATGCAACATTAGTAAATGTTAATATGTACATATTGATGGTGCAATTCATGATAGTATTATACCTCATGGCTCTCCATATGATCTATACAAGATCTATATCCGACCAAGTCACCATGAGGTGTAGCCCTATATTTTAATCTACCACCACTCCATCTAAAATGTAAAACATACAAAACCAGTCTTCATTGTAATGTTATAATACGTGTCATTGAAATTAAAAATTTAGATTTTGCTATATGTAAATAACCTTTTAGCTAGTGGATAAGTTGTTTCGGGTCGTGAGACTCTTGATGCAATAAAAGGCATTCGGTACCAAGCCCATGACTACAATAGTATGAGACAGCCACCCATAACTTTACCAACCTCCGATAATGCCCGACATAGTTCTTTGTACAAGTTTGCTAAACAAGCTGAACCCCAACTATATTTTTTTATGTTGTTCAAATCACGTAAAAGGTTCAAATACATTATATGAACTCTATTTCCAGATTTATTAGGAATTAAAGTATCTCCAATCATGTACATTATGTAAGCTCTTTGGTGTATTGTTGGTTTTTTAAGCAATGGTGAGCGCAAGATGCTTAGCAACCATGTCAGTTTCAGTGCAGCTCCCTTATATGCATTTCCTAGAGGGACCTCCCCTAGTAACTCGTCACATAACTCATCCCAATGTAAGAAGTTAGGTTCAGTCACAACACGACCATCGACTCTAATGCCTAGATGCAGTGCAACATCTTCGAGTGTGATGGTGCACTCACCCCATGGCAGGTGAAAGGTGTGTGTTTCAGGCCTCCATCGTTCAACCAATGCAGTGATCAATGCAGGATCAATTTTGCACTGTTTGATTAGGGCAATATGTTGGAATCCAGTAGATGATAATAATGGTATAATTTATGGTTCTCGTCATATGAAGTGATTAAGTTATAAATCATGGTACGTGAACGGTGAACGTGTTGATGACACAATAAAGGTTTATGAGCCATGACAACGATGTCAAATGGTAAATCAAGTAAAAATGAAATAAAATTTAAAGTTGGGTGATGAAAATGTGGTATTGCCATGCACCTCCCATCTATTTATCATATAAACTGTGTTGAGATTCCAAAACACAATACACTTTATCTCATTGTAAGGCCTCGATATTCCAAAGCACATTTATAATTTGTCTCATTGTAAGGCCTCAAGATTCGAAAGCACGTTAACACGATTGTGCTAGTGTCACGCATCGAGATTCCAATTCACGTGAACCATGGACCCGTGATTGATTGTATATATAAACATACCATATCACCAAAGATTTGTGTGTGCGTTTATATCAATGGTGACAAGACAAAATCGTTATTGTTGAATCAATGGAGCAGAAGCTGCACAATTCCTTGAAATTAGAATGAATAATTTAGCATATTTTTTGTGGTATTACGTTTAAGTTTTTCTCAATCCTTACTATGTATTTGTAGTTGTTCCATGCTTTGAAGTTATTTTTTTCAATTTACTTCAATAATAATAGCCTACGCATGCATGATTTCAGAGATGCGGAAATAGTGTTGCACCTAACCTTCACATGCACTGAGAATCCCATTAATGTGTGGTGTTGCACACTGTTCACTCACATGCGTACATTTACCGTATTAAAGTGGTTCTCAACAATCCACATGGGCTTGACGTTACACTTTATCTCTTTGTAAGGCCTCAAGATTTGGAAGCACGTTAACACGATTATGCTAATGTCACGCATTGAGATTCTAATTCATGTGAATCATAGACCCCTCATTGATTGTATATATAAATGCACCAAATCACCAAAGACTTTGCATAGTTGCATCAAATCAAATTGTGAGAGAAAATAGAGAGAGCAAGCAAAAGGAGGTCAGAGCCAATTTGTGCGTACGTTTATATCAATGGTGAAATCATTCAAAGTTCAAGTGCAAATGCAGTTTCAAAGGTGACAAGATAAAATCATTACTCTTGAATCCAACCACGACAATGCCAAACATAATCACCGCAATACAGTCATCAATTATAGATAATGATGTTACGCCTATAATTGTTGCACTTTGGTATCGTTGTCCTGTATATAAATTCAATGGTCAAGTTCAATATAGGGCAATTCAAATTATTGACGAAGAAGGTGTTTTGTGCATGTTTCATATATTTGTGAATATGGCAAGTGTAATATGTATGGAACTTAAAGTTAATGTTCGTAAGTCATTATAACCTACTAAAGTTAATGACCTAAGTTGGGCCAACATGGAGCAAAAGCTAGACAATTCCCTGAAATTAGAATGAATAATTTAATATACTTTGTTGTTGTATTGCGTTTAAGTTTTTCTCAGTCGTTATTATGTTGTTGTAGTTGTTGCATGCTTTGAAGTTGTTATTTTCAATTTACTTCAATAATAATAGCCTACACATGCATGATTTCAGAGATGCGGAGCAATATCATACCTGACCCTCACATGCACTGACAACCCCATTAATGTGTGGTGTTGCACATTGTTCACTCACATGCATACATTTACCCCATTAACATGGTTCTTAACAATCCGTGTGAGCTTGGTGCACGATGCGGAGTACCATGGTCAACACTCATGATGCAACAGATAGTCTGTCATGTACATTAATGTATGGTGTTGCACACTGCTTACTCACAAGCGTACACTGTTCCGCAGCTGCACAATAGTCACTCACATGCACTGAATATCCTACCTATGCCTCTCACCTAACTCTTCTACCTAACTTTGCCACCTATCCCTCCTACTTAATCCTCCCACCTAACCCTCGTAACTAACTTTGTCACTTTGCCACCTAACCCTCCCACCTAACCCTCGTAACTAACTTTGTCACTTAACCCTCTTATCTAACCTTCCAATCTAACTCTCCTACCTAACTTTGCCACCTAAATCTCGTACTAAAATTTCTCACCCTATATATAATCTCACCATTTGACAACATATCACATGCAATAACATTCTCACAAAACAAAACTCTATTTGTAACACTCACATTATTTTCACTTATATTCCACAAACACCACCATGGCTCCGCCTAAAGAAATTGCGACCGTCATTTACCACAATGGTCACATTGTAGACAACCCAGTTCAGGGATCGGTGTACACATGTGCAAACCCAATATTTATTTACGTCAGTCATTCTATTACGTTAACACAATTGATTCGGAAAATTAACAACCGTCTCTCTACTCGAGCAACTGCAAAAGTTGCTCAATTGTTATTTCATGTCCCTATTTCATTTCATCAGGGTCAAACACATTATATTTCAACACAACTACTTGATAATGATGATCTCAGAGGCGCAATGGAAACAATTGTCCAAAATCCACAATTAAATTTTGCCAAATTCTATGTTGTTACTGACCTTATTCCTCAACCACAACTGTCATGTCCACAACTACAACTACCTCCTCCACAACAATTACCATACAACAACTTGAACCTCAATGATCTAGTGTCTTCATACAACAACCTTGAAACACAAGACACATTTGACATTTATACTCATTACACACAACTATTGTCCAAAAATGATTCTTTTTTTGATGCCCAACAAACCTCCTTTGACAAACAAAACCATCCTTCATCCCCCTTTAGGTCACCCTCACAACAACCACAAACACAAACATCAAACCGAAATGAACATCTCATCGCTAATGAAGATCCCATTATACAATTTCATGAGGAAAACATGGATGATTTTAGTGAGGATGAGGATCAACAGTTCTTTGATCACATCAATCACCAAAGTGATGACCAAAGCAATGACGAGAGTGTTGGCAGACTAATGATACCTCCATCACCTCCATTGCAATATCACCAACCTAGGTGTCCATTCGACTTGAACTTTGACCACCTACCACACTACATTGATCAAGACCATTTCGTTCAGCAACAACATAATGTACAACCACCAATCGGTGCACTCGAGGTTGGCATGGCCTTCGATGAAAAAGCACAATGCATTCAAGTAGTCAAAGAATACAACACCATAAATCATTTTGATTGCAGAATAATTTATTCTGACCAGAGAAGGCTAAACTTCATGTGTAAATAACATAAAAATGGTTGTACATGGAGTTTAGGCGCATGGTGTTCAAAGAGGCATAAGAAATGGACTATCAAGAGTATCAGAGGTCATCACACTTGTCTCGCGGCAATGCTCAGACAAGATCATCAACAACTCGACAAAAACGTCATAGCATAGACCATCCAACCAATTGTCAAAACAAGCCCAACTATCTCTATCAAGACGTTGATTGCACAAAATGTTCATGAATTATACCCTATCCTACAAAAAGACATGGTTAGCAAAGCAAAAATCATTGGAAATGATTCATGGAAACTAGGAAGAATCATATGCTAACCTGCCAAAACTTTTGGAAGCTTTGCAATCTTATGTTCTCGGGACTGTGGTCACTGCTCAAACAACATCTGTATTTGAGGGAGGAGAAATCATACCAGGCAAAAGAATGTTTAAATGTGTCTTTTGGTAATTTGGTCCATGCATTAATGGGTTTGCATATTGCAAACCTATAGTACAAGTAGATGGTACATGGCTTTATGGGAAGTATACTGGCACATTATTGATAGCTACAGCATAAGATGGAGCTAACCATATCTTCCCAATTGTCTATGCCAATGTAGAAAGGGAGACAACTTCAATTTGTGGGTTTTTTCTAATAAAATTTAGAAGACATGTTACTCCACAAATTAACATTTCTCTCATTTCAGATAGACACCCCTTGATTATAAGTGCCTACAACAACCCAAGTAACTTATGGGTTCAGGACACATCCCATTTCTTCTGCCTGAGCCACATTGCACAAAATTTTCTTTGCTGTAACTCAAACTACAAACATTTAATGAAACCACTCATGTTGGCTGTTGAGAATCTATTTTATTTCTTCGTTAAACTTCACTTTCAATCAAATTTCGTAACATAATAGATTGATTGAATATTTACACATACACGGAGAAGATGCACTATCGACATTTTGGCGATATCCATGCGAATAAGCCAAGTGCAGCTAAATGGTTGATCAGTTACCCAAAAAAATTGGTTACAATGCTTTGATGAGGAGAACCATTCGGGATATATGACTACAAATTTGTCTGAGTCTGTTAATTCCATGTTAAAAAACACAAGACATTTGTCGGTGTCATTGTTGGTTGAGGAGACGTACTTCAAGATCGCACAACTCTTTGCTATTAGAGGCCGACAAACTCAGGCAATGATCAACTCCAGCTCATAGTATCCTGAAGTCATCTCTGAGGCAATGAATAGCGGTCAACAAGAATCAAATACGCACATTATAAACGAATTCGACAAATACAATCACACATTTATTGTAAGAGAGACCCAATCCCCACTTCAAGCACCCAGACCACCTGGAAGGTTTAGAGTAATGTTACCATCTCAAAAGTGTGATTGTGGTGAATATCAAGCTAAACACTTACCATGTTCTCATGATCATGGCTGCCTGTAAATCTGTCAATGTTGATCCCATGAATTATGTGTCGCTGCTATTCACTTTACAACACATTTTGCACGTCTATGACAACTCCTTCGGTTTATTGCCACACAAATTAATGTGGCGAGAATATGAAGGAGATCAATGGGATCCTGATCCAAGGAGAAAACAGATCGCAAAGGGGTCCGTTTCAACTCGCATTCTTATTGAGATGGACGAAGACGAAAATGAACAGAAAAATAGAAAAAAATGTGAAATTTGCTGACAACATGACCATAATAGAAATAATTGTCCCAACATGCCTTCATCTTAAGTTTTCCCTTATCGAAATGTAATTTTTTAAGTATTTTATTTATAACTTAGTATAATGTTCTTCTATAAATAAATTGTTAAACAAAAAGTATTATCATTTTTTAAAAAATCTAATGACATAAACAAACAGATTATATTTAGTAACATAATAATATTAAAATTTTATTTTTTTTACTGAAGCAAATATATTATTAGACAAAATTCAGATTTTAAAAAAATATCCATCTAAAAAATGTCTTATATAAATTAAATAATACAAAATAAGTAATTATATTTAATAATATTATTTTATTATTAAAAAATTTGTTTTAATACAAAAGTATTTTTAAAATCAATTAAAAATATATTTATATAATATAATATTTATATTATTTTAATAATTTAAATAAAAATAAATATTTAAACATACAAAATAATTATAAAAAAAAGGCCTGTACGGAAGTCGGGGTGGCCAAACCCGACTTCCCAGACCACGACAGCCTCCGTACAGAGGAAATATCAGGAACTTTATCCTGTAAAACAGTGGTATTCCCTTTTTTTTTCTTCGAAAAAAAATATTGTACATAACTTAAATGAGAAAAAAATTCACATATATTTACTGCTACTAAATAAACATTACTACAAATAAATAAATATTAATTAGTATATCTTTATTATATAAAATAATGTACACAAACCCAGATTTTCTCCAAAAAGTTTGAAGCTTTCCTAATAATTTTAGATGCATTAAAACAATAATGTTCAATAATAAAAGATTCAATTAAAATATCTTTTAATTATAATTTATGAATTATTTAATTACAAATAAAATAGTTTATAATATCTTTATCTTGAATAAAGTGATACACACAAGCCCAAATCCCCCCCCCCCCCCGTGTTAACTTAAGTAATTTTAAACAAATTAAAATAAGAATGTTTAATAAGAAAAAAATACAATTATAATATCATTTAATTTTATTTCATGCACTATTTAATTACAAATAAAATAGTTTAAAATATTTTTATCTTTATTATATAAGGTAGGCTTAACTAATGTTTATAGTCCCTAAGTTTATTATTTTAGTCCCTGAAATTTTTTTTTTTAATTCTTAAATTTTGAAAATTTATTTTTTTAGTTTTTGACATAATAAATTGATAATAATAAATTGATAATTTGTGATAATTTTTAAGTACAAATTCAAGTGACAGAAAAATAAAAAACTAATTTAAAACAGTTAAAATTCGTTATAAAGTATTAATTTATTATGTCAGACTAAAAATGTAATTTTTCAAATTTAGGAACTAAAAAATTATTTTTAAATATTAGAAACTAAAAAAATATATATATCAAATTTAGGGAAAAAAATAATTAAACCTATAAAATAATATAAAAAATCTAGATTTCCCCCAAAAGTTTTAAGTTATCTTAAATTCTTAATAATTTTAAACACATTAAAACAATAATTTTCAATAATAATATGCAATTAAAACATCATTTATTTATATTTCATGCATTATTTAATTACAATAAAAATAGTTTAAAAATATCTTTGTATTTATTATATAAAATAAGATTAACTACGTTTTTAATCCATTAACTTTTTTATATTTTGATTTTTAATTCTTAAACAAAAATTTAATTAATCTTAATCCTTAAACTTTTATTGCATTTTGTTGCGATTAATTTTTTGACCGTTAAGATTTTTTAAAATATAATTGTTTGACTTGTTTAAAATGTGTTAAATGATTTTTGACAACTAAGAAATGCAAGAAAATGTTTTAAAAAATAGAAAACCAAACTCATCAAATTCAGCACAAAACAAATCAAAGATTTTTTATTTCATTCAACCACACATAATAAAAAAGTAAAACTTCCTGCCCTACCTCTAATTTTTTCCTGAAATAAAAAATTGTTTGTTTGACACTTTTCCCTCCAACCCAGTGGCAAACCAAATTCAAGATCCAGATTGACAAGCTTCTCGATGGCCAAGGTCACTAAGGAGAGGATAGCGGAAACCCACAACACAACAACCTCGGAACCCCTTCATTGGATTTGGGAACCACCAACCCCGGCATCACCGCCATGGAAGGTTGAAAGCCCACCATCATCATCAACGCTGGGGGTGGAGAATGACACCGTCCATGGTGGCCTCCGCAAAGAACGGTGATAGGCTCATCACCTAAAGGTGATATTTGACCACAAAAACTAAAACATTAATGAAACAAAAGTTTGAAGATTAAGACTAATAAGATTTAGATTTTTGTTCAGAGATTAAAAACCAAAACTTAAAAAAGATGAAGGATTAAAAACATAATTAACCTTATAAAATAATATACACAAATCAATATTTTCTCATAAAAGTTTAAGGTTACTTAATAATTTTAAATGCATTAAACCAATAATGTTCAAACACTAATTGAATAAAATCTTTCGATCACTGGTTTGACCAGTGACCCAATACCTTGACCGAGTTGATGGAGAGTTCGGTTCTAATAACACTAATTGAAACTCTTTCAACAATTTCTTAAGCCATTTATGCCAATTAATCTGTCACTCTTTTTAAATTTTCAATTATCATAAACTACTACAAAGAAACAATTTTAGGAATAATCCAAGCATAGAGAGAAAAAAAAGTATATTATATGGTGTAAGCGGTAAAATTAGCAAACATCTTGTAACACTATTGTTATTTATACTTCTACAATTTGTTATACCTACGTGTGCAAGTTCTTACTCCTAAATTTTTAAGTCTTAGAGAAAATCAGTTTTGGTTCCCGATAGAGTTTTATTTCACGTTAAATTCAACTTATAGGTCAAGTATAACCTAATCATGATGTAGTAACTAAACTATCATCCATGTCGTCTCCCTAAGGAAGAAAGGAAGGATTTCAAGTAATTATTTAACTAAGAACTAGGTTTTTGTATTTTTGTTTTGTAATTGTCATGAAATAAATAACATAAAACAAATAGCAATAAAAATTAAATGACAATAAAATAACTAAGTAAAGATAGAATACTAGACTTGGATGGTGACGTCAATCTTGATGAATAAATGTCTAGGTTTGGACTTGGAATTTGCTTGATCCATTGTAACTTCACAATTCTCTACTCATTTCCCTTTCTCATCTCCAATTCAATAATGTATTCTACCCCAACTCCTGCATGGTCGTAGATTCTAAACTACTTGCCTCATACCCAATCCTTTGGACATACCGACACAAGCAATCAACATTAATGGTCAAGAATTAGAAAGGCTTAACCAATATTATTCTATCCCTAAAGATAATCCCAATTAAGTACTTGATTCATGTTCGGGTTTCAGCAAGGCTCGCCAAAGCACAAGTCAATTCTAGAATTCATCTATAAGATGACCAATCAAACAAAAGCATTAAGTACATAAACAAGAAGAAGTATTGAATTGATAGAATTAAAGCAAAACAAGATTCATTCTTTCCTCCCCTAGGTGGAAGGAATTGCACTCATAAAAATAATACAATGAAACTTAGAGTGTCTAATGGAAATATGGAATAATGGAGGCATCTAGTAGGTGGAAGTCTAAAATATGATTCTAAGAATTGTTCGAGACTTTCACACCATTAAAATGAATGTGTAGCCTCCTATTTGTAGAATTGTAGTTGAGTTTAATTAAGGAGATAATCACAAGAAATTGCAAGCAATTAATATATCTAAATAATTCAAGCAATTATCTTCTTCTTCAACTAATTTATCTTTGAAAAAATCTTGCTCTTGATTTTCCTAACTTTTATGTTCAATTTTCACAATTTCTCATTTCAAAACTTTCTGCTAACTTTTGGTCTCTGAAACTCTTGCTAGAATGACTTGTTTTTGCTAAAAAAACTATAAAAAATTCATTAAAAATAAATAAAACATAAAATTCCACCTAAGACACAATAAAAACTGAATTTAAATATATTTTGATTCAAACAAGGCCTAAAGTTAACTAAAATTTCAAATAAGCATCACAAAATGCATATGAAAATCAGATAAATTGGACGTTTATTAGTTCCTCACCCCTAATTTATGAAACCTACAATTGATTCCTACTTATGGAAGTTCTCATTCCTAAGTTTTGAACTTTAATAGAAATTCACCTTTCCCTACAATCTAGTCTTAATTTTGAATAAACTCTTTCAACCATTTTTAAGCCATTCATACCAATTAATTTGTCACTCTTATTAAATGTTCAATTAAAAAGAGTGACAAAAGGGTTAGAAACTACTACAAAGAAACAATTTTAGGAATATCTAGGCATAAAAAGAAAAAAAAAAGTATATTATATGGTGCAAGCAGCAAAATTAGCAAACATCTTGTAACACTATTGTTATACCTACTTGTGCAAGTTCTTAATCCTAAATATTTAAGTCTAAGAGAAAATCAGTTTTGATTCCTAAACCCCCAATTTTTGAAACCTACAATTGATTCCTACTTCTGGAAGTTCTTTTTCCTAAGTTTTTATCTTTAACAGAAATTTACCTTTCCCTATAGTCTAGTCTCAATTTTGAATCAAATCTTTAAATCATTCTTCAAGTCATTCATACCAGTTAATTTGTCACTCTTATTAAATGTTCAATTAAAAAGAGTGAAAAAATGGTAAAAAACTGTTGCAAAGAAACAATTTTAGGAATAGTCTACATTGAAAGAAAAAAGTATATTATATGTTGCAAGCAGTAAATTTAAAATTAGAAAACATCTTGTAATATTATTGTTATTTATATTTCTGCAACTTGTTATTCCTACTTGTGCAAGTTCTCTAATGCAATCCTACCCCCCAAGGGCATTGGATAGAAGACTCCAAGAAGATTGGGCCAGAGAAGCAGGAGAAGACCCTAGGATTCTCATGAGCCTTAGGGTAGATTTTGGGCACATGAGCTAAGTATGAACCCACTTATCTTTGTACATATTAGATTATGATTTCATTATTTTTGGGCCTTGTATTTAGGGCTCCATAGTGTAGAGAGGGTACCCTAGCAATGTAGGATTTTTCAGCCCTTGTATTTTAGGGCACCTAGACTAGTTTTTGTATTAGGGGTGGTTTTGTAAATTCACATGCATTAAGTGCACTATTTGATGTGTGTGTTGGGAGACGCTCAATCCAATTAAATTTGGGACCAGCCTAAGGGGGAGGTGAGAATTTGTTTGATACACTCCATTGCCATATCATATAGTCACACTTTGTGCATGTCCTTCATGCTTTACATGCCTCATGACACCTAAACTCACTTAGTGGAGAATCTTGGATTTGATCTTGGATTAGTGGGCTGAACCATAGCTGAAATTCACTAATCATAATTAGTGAAATTTGGGCTCCACATTTGGCTCCACAACTTCAAATTTAAATTCAAGAGAAATTTGGATAGAAATTAAAATTTTCCTCTAAACTTTGAAGTGTGACTATATTTTCCCTGTTCTCTCCCTTTAATTTTGTTCTCCTCTCTTCCTCCACTCTCATTCTCCTACCTTCAAGCTGTTATACATGGCTTCCTATGGTGGTGAGCTTGTTCTTGACTCATATTTTCCTTGAAGTGGCATCTCCAATAGCATTTCCTCCTTCTGCATTCCGCTGCCATTGATCTTTAAGAAGCAAAAGACTCCATTGATGAAAAAGATCCAAGGCCTACAAGCTCTACATGAAGCTACATCATGTGGTATCAGAGCATCTTCATCTAAGTGATGTTCTTTTGCTTCCTCTAACTTTTGTTCGGTCAATTCATTTTAATCCCTTGTTCTTCATCATCTTCTCCATGTATCTCCTCTATTGTCTTGTGATTTGGTGTTGTTTAGAGTATATTAAAAAAAATAAACCAATTAAATCTTAGATCTAAACTTGTTCTTGAATTTCTATGGTTCAAATTTTATAGATCTACTCTTGAATCATGGTTTTGTGTTGATTTTAGGTTCTATCATTTTTCATTCATAATCTTCTTGTGTTGAACCTTTAGATCTCAGTTTTCTTGCAAAATATTAATTAGAAAAGAAAACACAAAAATCTAAATGTAAATCACTTCATTCATGTTGTCTTAGAGTCATGTTTAGTCATAATAATTTGACACTATGCTCTAAGTTTGTGTTGAATTTTGATTTTGTTGATTGAATTCTAGATACATTTGTTAATATATTCTTGAAATTCATAGCCTTTAATTTGAATTTTGAGTCTAATTCATGCATGTTATTTAGTTCATAACATGTTCAAAATCAATTGCTAGAAGTAGTCTTGTTGAACTTTTTTTTGTTTTCTAAGTTTCCTATATGATGCTTATGAAGAAATTGAGTTGTGGTGCTGAGTTGTGGCTGGATTTGTGAATCAAAATAAGTCTTAAGCTCTCTTGAATTGTGTTATCCAAGACAATTGGGCATAAGCAACCACAAATTGTAACTATTCAAGCCTTAAGCAACATAAATACTACTCTTGATTTCTAGGTTGAAATTCTGGTTGTTATCAGCTCTGGCACACTGTCTTCTTAACTCCGCCATGGCCTGAATACTTCAATTTTTTAGCTGAAATTTTAACTGGATCATATAGACATCTGGAAGAAAACAATGGAAAAAGAATGAACAAAAATGAAAAGAAATGAGCAAGTAAAGGTGATAGAGATTAACGTCAAAATACACGTCCAGAACAAAAAAAAATGTGTATGCTTGATTTGCTTGAAAATTGTTCATTATTTTGACTTGTATTACAAGCCTATTTGACTTCTTGGAGTTTTTCATCTTTTAGATGTGTTTTCAAATTGACATAACTGGAATTTTTCTTTGAGTGTTCTTGTTTTTAATTTGTCAATCTAATCTAGTGCCATTCTAGGACTTCCTTTGTGTTCCACCTTGGCTTGTGGTGTTGTCCTTTTGCTTTATTTTTCCTTGAATCTCATTGAATTAATTTCATGTTAAATTTCCTTTTGGTTTATCTTTCATTTCATCTTTTGGTTTCTTGCTTGTCTTTTTTTTTTGTGTGTTTAAGTGTTGCCTACAATAAGGATTGGAAGAGGAAATTGGTGCATTACTTGAAGGAAGATTTTTTAGTCTTGGAGGTTAACCATCCTAGGAGCACCATTGGATTTGAAGCAACCAAAGCCTCACCAAGTTTTGAGTGAAACACTTGAGAAAACAAATAAACATTGAAGACCTTAATTTCTTTGTTAAATTTGTTGTAATAGAACAATTGAGTACTAAATGTTTTTTTCGATTACAATTCCTTGTATTTGGACATTCTTCAGGGGTGTATTGGGAGTCTCCAAGAGACTACCCAAACCTCTATTTGTCTGTAATAGCTTAGTGTAAACCATGTAGACTAATTGAAGAGCCAATTGGGACCTCCAAAGGATCATCCAAGCCTTCACATAGAAAACCGTCTAGCTTGCTTTAAATTTCCTTTACCTTCCATTGTAAAACCGCCTAGATAGCTTGCTTTTTACCAATTATTTTTTACCTTATCTTTCACACCTCTTTTAGTGTTTATTTTGGCTAGTTTCAACCATAGTTTCTTTTACATTTTGTTTTCAAACCCCCAACAAGAAAGAACAACAACTTAGGAACCAACATGAGTCTTCATTCTTCATCTAGTGTTAATGGTGAAGGTTCTACTCCTAAGGAACCCTTGTATAGGATATTAGATAAGTCGAGGTCCCTTAAATTGTGGAAAGAAAAACAAGATAGAAAAGAAAAAGGAAAAAAAGAGTGGAAGAAATAAGTCAAGATGAAAGAGAGAAAATAAGAAAGGAAGAAAGAAGAAAAATAATGAAAGAAATGAAAAGAGAAAAACACGCCTCCTATAGTAGTCATGGCTCTTGCAAGAGTTTAAGTGAAGAACTTAGAGACTATTATGGAGGGCAGCATAGGTCACATACTAAACATCACTCCCAAAGAAGAGAAAAGGATAGAAGGCCCCAAGAGTTTAACATTAGCCTCCCATATTTCCATGGAAAAGATAATGTTGAGGCCTACCTAGATTGGGAAATGAAGGTTGAACAACTCTTTGCTTGTCATCATATTAGTGAAGAGAGAAAAGTTCCATTGGCTACCCTTATCTTCCAAGGGTATGCCCTCTATTAGTGGACTTCCCTTGTTAGGGAAAGAAGGATTCATGGGGATCCTCCAGTAGAGTATTGGAATGATCTTAAGAGTGTCCTTAGGAAAAGGCACATCCCCTCCTACTATGAAAGAAAGCTTATGGATAAGCTCCAAAGGCTTAGACAAGGGAGTATGGGTATCGAAGAATATAGTCAACAAATGGAACTACTCCTTTTGAGAGCTAGACTTAGGGAGAAGGAAAGAACAAGCATTGCTAGGTTCCTAAGTAGTTTAAATATGGAAGTAAGAGACAAGGTTGAACTCCTTCCATATAGGGACCTAGATGAGCTAGTTTAACTTTGTATATGGGTAGAGCAATAATTAAAGAGAAAGTCATCTTCTAAAAACTCTACCTCTTACTCTTATACAAAGAAGGACCAAGCTCCAAGTGTGTTAGGAGTACCACCTTATAAGCCAAAGGATGATAAGGGTAAAAATATAGAGGAAATCACTCCAAAGGCTAGTTCACAAGATAGAACTAGTAACAGTAAGTGCTTCAAATGTATTAGGAAAGGCCACATTGCTTCTTAATGCCCCACAAAGAAAACCATGATGATGAGGGGTCAAGGCATCTATAGTAGCCAAGAGGAGGCTACCTCTTCTCCTTCCTCAAGTGGAAGTGAGGGTGAAGCCAAGGGTGATGAGCATATTGAAGAGGTTTACCCCTATGAAGAAGGTGATCTTCTAATGGTGAGAAGGTTCCTTGGGATTCAATCTTGTGACCTAAACCAAACCCAAAGAGAGAACATCTTTCATACAAGATGCAAGGTTTTAAACAAAAATTGTTATCTCATTGTAGATAGTGGGTCTTGCTGCAATTGTTGTAGCATAAGGTTGGTATCTAAGTTGAGTCTCACTATCATTTCCCACCCAAAGCCTTACAAGCTTCAATGGCTCAATGAGCAAGGGGAAATGATAGTCAATCAACAAGTAAAGATACCCTTTTCTATAGGAGACTACTATGATGAAGTTTTATGTGATATAATCCCTATGGAAGCAAGGCACATTTTGTTGGGTAGACCATGACAATTTGACAAGAAAGCAATCCACAATGGTCTCACCAATGAAAAAACCCTCACCCATGGAAGCAAAAAGTTCAAACTTGTTCCCTTGACACCTTCACAAGTGGTTGGGGATCAAGTACAAATAAAACTCAAATGGGATGAGGAAAAGAATAGAAAAAGAAAAGAGGAACAACCTTTAATAGTTAAGGAGGAGTGTAAGGAGGTAAGTGTCTCCTCCAAGAGGTTAGCTTAAAAGGAAAATCATTTTGCAATAAAGACAAACATTAAAGAAACTTCCCTTCTTAGACAAACTTCACATCTTCTCCTTTGTAAAATGACACTTGTTAGCACTGCCACACCTCTTGGGCTTGAGGTTATTCCTCAAGTAAAGGAGTTATTGGATAAGGGTTTGGTTCGTTAGAGCTTAAATCCTTGTGCTTTGTTGGTGCCTAAAATAGGTATTATTAGACACTAAATCCCTAAGATAGGTGGTATGATGAATGTGTTGAGTGGTGCAACCCTCTTTTGTAAAATCACCCATACACCCAACATCTTCATGATTCGTGTACATAGGGACTCTTTAGGTAGGTTTGTTCTTATTTTTTGTTTCAATACAAACCTAGGTGATCATATGAGACACCTTAGGTTTGTCATACTTTTTGGTAGGAGTTAACAACATGAAAATACATAAAAGGTATGTTTTATTGCATTACTTTCCTTGATTTTTTAAATAGTGATCAAGGGGTTCCCATAGACCCTAAGCGAATAAAGGTCATTCCTAAGTGGTCCACTCCACCAAATATAAGGGAAATTTGGGGCTTCCATGACATAACAAACTTTTACAAAAGGTTGGTCCCATATTTTTCTATACTTGTAGCACCACTCATTGAGTTGGTGATGAACCATATTCCCTCATGGGAAGATGCTCAGGAAAGTGGTTTTCAGACCTTACCCTACTCTAACATACCCAACACCACTAATATATATGTTTTTTTTTTCTTTTTACAAGTGTTGAGGGAAGAAGCCTAGAGTTTCAAGAACCTTTGGATTTGAGGTCAAATCCTTTTCAAGGGGGAGGGGATGATGCAATCCTACCCCTAAGGGCATTGGATAAAAGACTTCAAGAAGATTGGACCAAAGTTGCAGGAGAAGACCCTAGGATTCTTATGAGCCTTAGGGTAGACTTTGGGCCTATGGGCTAAGCATGAGTCCCCTTATCTTTGTACATATTAGATTAATGTTTCATTATTTTTGGACCTTGTATTTAGGACTCCATAATGTAGGGAGGGTACCCTAGTAATGTAGGATTTTTCAGCCCTTGTATTTTAGGGCACCTAGACTAGTTTTTGCATTAGGGGTAATTTTGCAATTTCACATGCATTAAGTGCACTATTTGATATGTGTGTTGGGAGAGAAATTTAATTGAATTGGGAGAAGCTCAATCCAATTAAATTTAGGACCAGCCTAAGGGGGAGGTGAGCATTTGCTTGCAACACCCATTGTCACATCATATAGTCACACTTTGTGCATGTCCTTCATGCTTTACATGCTTCGTGACACCTAAGCACTCTTAGTGAAGGATCTTGGATTTGATCTTGGATTAGTGGTCTGAACCATAGTTGAAATTCACTAATCATAATTAGTGAAATTTTGGCTCCACAAATTCAAATTCAAGTGAAATTTGAATAGAAATTCAAATTTCCCTCCAATTTTGTGTGACACTTAGGCTATAAATAGAGGTCTTGTGTGAGCATTTTGCAACTTTGATCATTTGAGAAAATAGACTTTAGAGTTCATACCTCATTCTCCCTGTTCTCTCCCTTTAATTTTGTTCCCCTCTCTCCCATAGTGGTGAGCTTGTTGTTGACTCATCTTCTACTTGAAGTGTCATCTCCAATCTCCTTTCCTCCTTCCCCATTCGGCTTCCATTGATCTTGAAGAAGAAAAAGACTTCATTGATTAAGAAGATCCAAGGCCTACAAGCTCTAGATGGAGCTACATCATTCTCATTCATAAATTTCCAAGTCTTAGATAAAAATAGTTTTTGTTCCTACACCCCCAATTTCTAAAACCTACAATTGATTCCTACTTTTGAGACTTCTTATTCCTAAGTTTTTAAATTTAAAAAAAAATTCACCTTTTCTTACAATATAGTGTCAATATTCAATCATCTCTTTCAACCATTCTTTAAGCCATCCTTGCCAATTAATATGTTCTAAACACATGACTAAGTCGAGATTAACAGTGACCTGACATAAATTTTTTTGAATACATAAGGAATAAAACCCTAATGTAAAAAAAAATGATACTTCAAAAGTGTGAAAACAACTTCATACCTTAATGCAATCTTCTAAAAGCTTGAATGTTTCTGTCCTAATTCAAGCTTTATACACTATAGCCAACTTTATAATTTGCAAAATATTGAGAGTAGATTAAAGGTAAGTAATAAAAAAATGATAACAACAAAACCCACAACGTTTCTAAAGTTAAACATGCACAGTATGGTAAAATAACATGCACAAAGAGATTGAAACAGACACTACTAAAGAAGTTGTTATTTACGACGCACGCTCAACGATGGTTATCTCAAAACCATCGTCGTTGAGTGTACGGTGGCATTTTTGTAAATATCACTAACATTTCAAAGACGGTTTTCATGAAAATGTCTTTTAATTTGAAAATCTTTAAAAATTAGGGCTTCATAATGTAGGTAGGGTACCCTAGAAATGTAGGATTTTCTAGTCCTTGTATTTTAGGGCACCTAGACTAGTTTTTTGTATTAGGGGTAGTTTTGTAATTTCACATGCATTAAGTGAATATTTGATGTGTGTGTTGAGAAATAAATTTAATTGAATTGGGAGAATCCCAATCCAATTAAATTTTAGAGGGGGTGGTGAGCATTTGCTTGCTACACCCCAATGCCACATCATATAGTCACACTTTGTGCATGTCCTTCATGCTTTACATGCCTCATGACACCTAAGCACACTTAGTGGAGAATCTTGGACTTGATCTTGGATTAGTGGGCTGAACAATATTTGAAATTCACTAATCATAATTAGTGAAATTTTGGCTCCAAAATTTGGCTCCACAAATTCAATTTCAAATTCAAGTGAAATTTGAATAGAAATTCAAATTTCCCTCCAATTTTGTGTGACATTTGGGCTATAAATAGAGGCTATGAGTGTGCATTTGTCCAACTTTGATCATTTGAAAATTAAACTTCAGATTTCAAAGCTCTTTTAGAGCACAAAATTTCGTGCTCTTCTCTTCCTTTCCCTTCATTCATCTCCTTCTTCCTCTAAGCTCTTATCCATGGCCTCCTATAGTGGTGAGCTTCTTTTAGACTCATCTTCTCCTTGAAGTGGCGTCTCCTATCTCTCTTCCTTTTCCATTCCACTGCCATTCATCTTCCAAGAAGCAAAGGAATCCATTGATGAAGAAGATTCTAGGCCTACAAGCTCCAATGGAGCTTACATCAAATGTCTTCATCTACCTTTCAAAGACTTCAACATCTTTTGTCTTTTATAGAACTCAATGTCCTTGTTTATGCTTCATAGGACTTGACGTCCTCTATTTCTATGCTTTGAAAAAAAAAAAAAAAAAAAATATATATATATATATATATATATATATATATATATATATATATATATAAAAGAAAAAGAAAAAAGAAGAACTTCAAATATCTTCCACTCTACAGAACTTCAATGTCCTCATGTTTTCTCGGTTTCACTTCCTTGGTTTGCCAGTTGCCCGGTCGAATCGCAGGGTCGCTCGAACAAAATTAGTGTCCTTATCTTTACTTGCCTTTTATTTTCAATAAAAGATAAGTAAAGATGGACAACTGTCATACCCTAATTTTGTCCGAGGACTATCATTTGCTAACATTTTGATTCTTGCTAGCTGAATTGAGATGCTTGACACCAGTTGCTGCACAATACGAAAGGTTTTTCAACATTTCGGTAAAGAATATGGAAAATACTCAAAAAGGAGGGCAAAAGTGTCATTTGTACACTTTTTCTGACCTTTGGCTCACCTAGACCACCAAATGACTTCACGGTGAAGTAACCAACTCACCTGGGCGAGCTGAGCTCGCTTGGGCAAGCAAGGTTGCTTCAAGATGAAGTAACAGCTCACCTGGGCGAGCTATCATGACCCCAAATGCCTTGTTTTGCTATAAATAGGCGTGAGGGAGGCTGGAGGAAGGAGTTCTGAGGTCCAGAGGTGAAAGATTAGAGAGAAAGAAGAGAAAAGAAGAAAGAAGAAGTGAAAAAGAAGCTAAGTCGCTGCCAAATTGTGACCAACATCATTCTTCATTCGTTCTTTATTCGTTCCTCATTCTTCATCTGGTTAGTGTTTGTCTTTAAGGATTTGAACATGATTCATGGACCCTTAGGGGTCCTCTTTATTGTTTTATGCATCTTCATCTCCTTCTCCTATCATCGGTAATCACTTTTCTTTCATAAAGAAAGTTTTAACTGATCATTGTGCCACAAGTTCTCTTAAAAAAAGATTGAAGGTTAATAAAAAAAATCAAGATAAAACCAATTCATAACCTCTTCTTTTTATCAAATATCACATGAGATCATTTCAAGGTCCAACTCCTTAACGACTCCCTCTTCAAAAATCAAAAGATCATTTCAAGGTCCAACGCCTTAAACGACTCTCCCTGCTTTTCAAAAAGCGAAACATCGTTTCAAGGTCCAAAGCCTTAAACGAATTTTGTTCACAATTAAAATCAACCTTTCAAAAAACATAAAATCAACTTAACAAACAAACTTTCAAACTTAAAGAACTACGTAGGTCTGAATTCCTCATCGCACCTGAGGATACGTAGGAGCGAGGGAAACACCCTTGTCAACCCCAAAAAAATAAGAAATATAAAAACGGAAAATACATAATTTTGAAGTCATGTTATACACACTTGATCAAAGGCTATCGTCCCTTGTGACGGACACGTGGGGTGCTAATACTTTCCCCGTGCGCAAACAACTCCCGAACCCTCATTTTCAAAACTCGCAGACCCCTTTTTGGTTTTTCTAACGTTTTCCTCAAATAAACGTTGGTGGCGACTCCGCTCATTTTCTCCCTTGGAGACAAATGCGTTGACCTCATCTATTTTGGCCTTTTTGCACCCCCACCAAAGGGTAGGATGCGACATGAGGTTCAACTTGGAAACTAATCTTGTGCTACAACAGTTGCAACAAGATCCATTATCCACAATGAGAGTACAAGTTTTATCTAAAATTTTGCATCTTGTACGAAAGATGTTCTCTCTTTGGGATTGAGATAGATCACAAGATTGACCTACAAGGAGCCTTCTAACCATTAGGAGATCACCTTCTTCATGGGGTTAAACTTCCTCACTAGACTCTTCACCCCTTACTTCATCTTCACTTCCACTAGAGGAAGGGGAAAAAGTAGTCTCTACTTGACTACTATAAATGTCTTGACCCTTCATAGTCATGGCTTTCTTTGTGGGGGCATTGAGAGGCAATATGACCTCTCCCAAGACATTTGAAGCATTTAATGTTGCTAGTCCTTTCTTGGGAACTAGTCTTAGGGGTGGTTTTCTCTATGGTCTTACTCTTATCTTCCTTGGGTTTTGAAGGTGTATCCCCCAAAATTCCTTGGGCTTGGTCCTTCCTTGGATAAGAGTGAAAGCCATAAGATTTTGAAGAAGGCTTTCTTTTAAGTTGTTGCTCCACTGTTATACAAAGTTGAACTAGCTCATCTAGGTTCTTATATGGAAAGAGTTCAACCTTTCACTTCCATATTAAGCCCACTAAAGAACCTAGTTATGCTTGTTCTTTCCTCTTCCCTAAGTCCAACTCTTAAAAGGATTAGTTCAATTTTTTGTCTATATTCATAAAAACTCATACTCCCTTGTCTAAGCCTTTGGAGCTTGTCTATAAGCTCCCTTTCATAGTAGGAGGGAATGTGCCTCTTCCTAAGGGCACTCTTAAGATCATTCCAATACTCTACTGGAGGATCCCCATGAATCCTTCATTCCCTAACAAGGGAAGTCCACTAATAGAGGGCATACCCTTGAAAGCTAAGGGTAGCCAATGGAAATTTTCTCTCTTTGCTAATATAATGGCAAGCAAAGAGTTATTCAACCTTCATTTCCCAATCTAAGTAGGCCTCAACATTATCTTTTCCATGGAAATATGGGAGGCTAATGTTAATCTCTTGAGGCCTTCTATCCTTTTCTCTTCTTTGGGAATGATGTTTAGCATATGAACTATAGCGTCCTCTATAATAGTCGTTAAGTTCTTCACTTAAACTCTTGCAAGATTCATGACTACTATAGGAGGCATGTTTTCCTCTTTTCATTTCTTTCATTATTTTTCTTCTTTCTTCCTATCTTATTTGTTCTCTCTCATCTTGATTTATTTCTACCCTCTCTTTTCCTTTTTCTTTTCTTTCTATCTTTTCTTTCCATAACTTGAGGGAACTCAACTCATCTAAGATTCTAGATAGAGGATCCTTATGACTAGTACCCCACCATTAACACTAGATGAGTGATGACTAATGTTGGTTCCTATGTTGTGGTTCTTTCTTGTTGGGGGTTCGTAAAAGGTTAAAGCTAGGTTTCAAAAGAACTCAAGATAAGCGTGATAAGAAAGAAGAAAGTATTATGTAATTACAAGATAAACTAGGTGTGACTAGTAAAGAAAAAAAAGCTATGAAAGTAAGCAAGAAATTAAAGTGCAAGAAATGTTAACTAGGCGGATCCTAGGAGTGTATGGATGACCACATTTAAGGTTCCCAACAAAACACTCACTATCTTAAGGGAAAATTGCCTAAAATTATTAAACACAAATGGAAGTTTGCTAACCTATTGGAGGCTCCCAACACACTTCCAATGAAAGACCTTTTTGTTACAAAACTTGAAAGCAATGAAGGTAAGTAAATTTCCAATTACAAAATTACAAAACGGTCCTCAATTTTGGTGGTTGTTCTCTCTTTGGTGATTCACTCAATTTGGAGTGCTTCTTAGTCCAATAGCTCTTAAGGTGGTTGGCCCCTTGCTTCTTGACTCAAATTCTTCAAGGGATGACACCAATCCTCCTTTCCAATTTCCTATATGGAAACTCACAAATAAGGAAACAAAGAGATAAGCAATAACCAAAGACAAAAAAATGAAATGAAAGCTAAACCAATAGAGTTTTAACAATATAAATTTTTAAGGATTATTCAATAATTAAAGCAATGAAAAACACACAAAAGCAAGCTAGGACCCAAAGAGAAACCTAGAATGGCTCTAGAGTAGAGTAAAAAAACTAAAAAAAGGACTCCAAAAACCTCTAGTTTTGGAATTTTTTTCACACTAATTTTAAATTGAAATTTCAGAACTAAGATTGGTATAAAATAGGCACCAATTATAGAACAAATTTCGAGCTAAAACAACAAGCACACTTCCCTTTCACTTTTTTTTTTCTAGACACTGATTTTCCTACCAACTTGTGTGATTTTTCATATTTTTTTCCTTTTATCCAAATGACTTGGTTATTTTTTTATAATTTTTTTCCATATATCCAGAAAATTCAGTAAAGATTTTAGCTCAAAATTCGCAGTGACCAATTCCCAGAAATTTTTATAAGTTCTTATGTTCAAGCTGCCAGCACCAGCGATTTCAACCTAGAAATCAAGAGTAGGGATTATGTTGCTTAAGGCTTGGATAATTACAATTTGCGTTTGCTTATGCTCAATTTTCTTGAATAACACAATTCAAGAGAGCTTAAGACTTATTTTGATTCACAAATTCAGCCACAACTCAGCACCACAACTCAATTTCTTCATAGGCATTATATTGAAAATATAGAAAACACAACAAAGTTCAACAACAAGACTACTTCTAGGAATTGATTTAGAACATATTATAAACTAAATAACATGCATGAATTAGACTCAAAATTCAAAAGATAGGCTAAGAATGACAAGAATACATGAACAAATGTATCTAGAATTCAATCAACAAAATCAAAATTCAACATGAACTTAGAACATAATGAGACAATTATTATGACTAAACATGACTCTAAGACAACATGGATTAAGTGATTTACACTTAGATTTTTGTGTTTTTTTTCTAATCATAATTTTGGAAGAAAAATTAGAACTAAATTTTCAGCACAAGAAGATTATGACTAAAAAATGATAGAACCTAAAATCAACACGAAAAATGATTCAAGAGTAGATCTATAAAATTTGAACCATAGAAATGCAAGAACAAGTGTAGATCTAAGATTTAATCGGTTTATTTTTTTGAATCTACTCTAAACAGAACCAAACCACAAGAAAATGGAGGATATACATGGAGAATAAGATGAAGAACAAGGAATTAAAGTGAATTGACCGAACAAAAAGATAGAGGAAGCAAAAGAACATCACCTAGACGAAGATGCTCTTGATACCACATGATGTAGCTCCATGTGGAGCTTGTAGGCCTTGGATCTTCTTCATCAATGGAGTCCTTTGCTTCTTCAAGTTCAATGGAAGCGGAATGGAGAAGGAAGAAAGATGATTAGAGATGCCACTTCAAGGAGAAGATGAGTTAGGAACAAGCTCACCACCATATGAAGCCATGGATAAGAGCTTGAAGGTAGGAGAAGATTAGTGGAGGGAGAAGGAGAGAAAGAACACAAACTTTTGTGCCTCAAATGAGGTCTGAACTTTGAAGTGTAATTCTCAAATGATCAAAGTTCAAGAAAATGCACACACATGGCCTCTATTTATAGCCTAAGTGTCACACAAAATTGGAGAGAAATTTGAATTTCTATTCAAATTTCATTTGAATTTGAAATTGAATTTGTGGAGCCAAAATTTCACTAATTATGATTAGGGAATTTTAGCTATGGTTCAGCCCACTAATCAAAGATCAAGTCCAAGATTCTCCACTAGGTGTGCTTAGGTGTCATGAGGCATGTAAAACATGAAGGACATGCATAAAGTATGACTATATGATGTGGCAATGGGATGTAGCAAGCAAATGCTCACCTCTCCTCTAAAATTTAATTGAATTGGGCTTCTACCAATTCAATTAAATTTATTTCTCAACACACACATCAAATATTCACATAATGCATATGAAATTACAAAACTACCCCTAAGACAAAAACTAGTCTAGGTGCCCTAAAATACAAGGGCTCAAAAATCCTACATTTCTAGGGTTCTCTACCTACATTATGGAGCCCTAAATACAAGATCCAAAAATAATGAAATCCTAATCTAATATGTGCAAAGATAAGTGGGCTCTTACTTAGCCCATGGGTCCAAAGTCTATCATAAGGCTCATGAGAACCCTAGGGCCTTCTCTTGCATCTTTGGTGCAATCTTCTTGGAGTCTCCTATCCAATACCCTTGGGGGGTAGGATTGCATCATTGAGAGCCTTGAATTTTTTGGGCTTCTTGAAAGTCGAGATGACCGGACAGGGGGAGGTAAGGGTACACGAGGATACAATGTTGTAACAATGACTTGACAAGATGTCTCACAAGTGCATTTATACATCTTGAATAACACACAGGAGTTTCTTCCCTACATACGTAGTCACAAAGAATATATGACAACTATTCACCCAAATATGAACATGATGAAAGTGTTGCAAGAGCATAATATAACTTTCATAAACTGGTTTAGAAAAACAATCTTTGCTGATGAGAGTGCTTCCAAAACATTAAGACTGTTGACTGTTGGCCCAAATCTTAATGTCCCCACTTGGAAGGGATATGATATCAACAATTATTCATTCTATACAAAGTCACAAGATGATAAAAGTAGTGTGCAGAATAGTGGGGTGAGTGTTGAGGCTCATTCTGAACACTTTTGTAATGCATCAGATAACAACCCGATTCAAGCCTTGTTGCCTTACTTTGGAGTCATTGAAGAAATCTGGGAGCTTGATTATATTCAATTCAGAGTGTCTGTTTTCAAATGTAAGTGGGTTAATGGAAATACTGGTGTGCATTGAGATCAATTGGGATTTACTTTAGTAGACCTTAATAAGGTGGGTTACAAGGACAAACCTTTCATTATGGTAAAACAAGACAGGCAAGTATTTTACGTCCAAGATCTGTGTAACTCAACATTGTCAGTGGTTCTACAAGGAAGACCAATTCGTATTAGTGACCAGAATGATGATTCAACACTTGACATTTGTGATATGTCTGCTTTCTTCACAAAAATACCTTATATAATTGGAGAAAACGAGGTCGATAACATGCATGCAAATCATAATGATCATGATGAAGGTCTATGGGAGAACATTCTCACGTAACTGCGTTGTATCAAAGTAATCTTTATCATATCACGTTATTTGTAACCAATATCTTTTATGTGCATTTTTACAATTTTTTTACGAATATGCTATTTGTAAATGATGTACATTAATGAATTTTTTTTATTTGCGCATGGTCATGGGAACACCACCACGGTCCCCTCCGCATTCAGATGGTCATTCAAAGCCTACGTCTAGGAAGAGTAGACAATCGACAAGACTAAGAAGGTTGACTTTAAGAACCTTACATCAGCCTAGACCAACGGTTAACGTCGACCCTACAACAAGGAGAGAATCAGGCCCACAAAAAAAGAAGTTCCACAGCTATCTAGGGGTTGTAGCTCTAGAAAAAAATCCTATTATACATAACAATTAGAAAAATGTACCAAAATCTCTAAAGGACCTAGTATGGGAGGACATTTTGGTAAGTCTACTTAACAGGGAGGTGTATTTAATCTTATTTTTTTAAACACTTCATAATGTTTACATGCACTAAATGTTACACAACAATATGTTATGCAAGCCAAATTTGATATCCCAGAAGCCCCAAATGCCAAGAAGAAGGTCATGTCCACGGTGGCCAATAGACGGAGGCAATTTAAGTCTACATTGACTACTAAATTTGTGTATGCTGACACTAAGGGTCAAGATAAACAAGATCCTTCTATAAAATATGGTCTGGATCAACAAACTTGAGAGGAATTTGCTACAAGCCGCAAGACCCCAAACTAGCAGGTTAGATGTCCATACGTTTTACTTTAAATTTCAATTCATATATATCATTTCATTTGAATTAATTAGATGGAAATATTGTATTGTGTATGATAGGAAATCAGAAAAAAGGCACAGAAAATTCAAAAATACAATGACTTCCCCCACATACTGTCTTGTGGCGGTTATGATTTGCTTGAAAAAAATCTATTAGCCAAGAAAAGGAAGAAAAGGCAACAGGAGGCAATGCTGACTGAGAATACACCATTGATTGAGGACCCTGCATCTCCCATTGAAAGACATGTGAAATTGAAGTTGGCCCACACTAAGCGATATAGGCAGATGACATCTCAAGCAACACAAGAAATATCTGATAGAATTGTGAGCTCTTGCTCAACATATAATTTCATAAATGTTTTTTTGTTAAATAACTTTTTTTCATTTGTTGTTTGTGTATGCCATGCTTATTATAGGACTCTTTACAAGAACAAACAATGCAGGGTACCTTTGTTCTCCATGGTCGTGATGACATACTCAATACTGCCATTGGGCGACTTGAGCACCCAAGTCGTGTTCGTGCAGTGGGGTCTGGTATGACAATCAGTCATTACTATGGAAAGGCATCACCTGGCTCCAGTAGTTCCTCTACATCCATCACCCAATAACAACTAGTTGAGATTATTGGAAGTCTTAAGGAAAAGTGGAGGAATAAGTTGGAACAAGAAAACAAATGGAGCCTAGAGAAAATGAAGCAAGAGTTGAAGGAGGCGATCAAAATTGAATTATCCCAAAGGGGATCGTAGTACTCACCCTTGATTGAGGCGGATATACAGTTATTAGGTGCACGTGTGAGCCCAAAGGGGATCAATGCTAAAACTATTGTCAATCCATCAGGGGAGAACATGTTGGTCATATGATGCCAACTATGGGGTTGTATGTGCAACGTGATCATTGTACACACCTGGTGGCCTTAGGAAAAGTATATGAGGGAGGGTCTACCATACATAGCGTGTCTTATGTAGATGATGTGGTAAGGGTCAGTGTTGAAAAAGTTTTTGACGGTAAAGCTCAAGTCCCCTTTCTAATTTTAGAAATTTAGTATGTCAGGCAGACCTTTCACACATTCATTGCATGCCCGACAAATCTTGTCAAAATTGTATCACGTGAGGTAATTTTTACTTTGTTTAACATGTATTAAGACAATCATAGATTGACATCAATTAGATACTAACATTACTTTAATTCTTTTTTTTCATTAACCATATAAGATTCAACTATAACTCCAAACAAAGTGGTTGAACCTGTTCAAAGGTCGAATAATATTGTTGTAGATGATCCATTGCGTCGGTTGAATAGGACCCTGTATGACATTTACAAGAAGCCTGCTGAGTTATTGTGGGATGGGACAAAATTTGTGATTCCAAATGCAGATGCATCCTTCTTCTTAACATATTTTGATGTAAATGAAATAATATCAGGTGATAAATGCCTGTACATAGCTATACTACAATTGTGGATGATGTAAGTAAATTTCATATCGTTGAGTAATAATTAACATTCATTATGATATACATTAGCAATTTTCATTCAAAAATAGGTTTATGGATGAGTGGAGTTCAAGCTAGGGTCATGCTTCGATGTATGGATTCCTTAAGCCTCAATCCATACATAATGCAAAGGATAGACGTGCTGAATGTCAACATTACATTGAAACATCGATGAAGGAATCCCAATGAGAGGCCTACCTAGGAGCTTACTTGAATCAGTAAGTAAAATTTATGCAAATGGTTGTAAGAGAAATATGTGCGCAATATGAACCTAATTATTGTCGAATTCAAGGCCCATTTGCAGTTGGTTGTTTTATGTCCAAGGAACGTTGTTGGTTGTTCTATGTCCAAGGAACGTTGTTGTTGTCTGGTTCTATTCGCTGCATAAGAAGTCAGATATTCATATCAAAGCTGCAATTAACAAGTTAAGTTTTATATTATAACTCATTTAATGTATTGTAAATTTGGATTGTTAAATAGTTTTAGAGTGTATATACGTTGATGTTTTTTTGTAACCAGTACAATGAAGACATGAAGACTACCGTGGATGGTAAAACTGATCAAGCTACACCTCAGTGGATTGAAGCAAATGTTAGTCATTTAATGCATCCTTATTTTAGACTAGTGATGTTTTCTAAGTTCATAATTGTCAAATTCAATTATTTTTCATATTGAATGTAGAGTCATGTTCAAAGTGGAAGCTGAGTGTGGCTATTATGTCATGCATTGCATGTGGAACATAGTGAGCGGGGGTTTGAAGAATGATTAGGCCATGGTATATTTACTTTAGCAAGTTTAACTTATTAGTTGGCTATCACTTTTTATTCATTTTACATGTACCTGACTTATTTGTATATTTCATATTTTGTAGTGGTTTGGTGATGGCACCCCAATAGACAAGGAGACCATAACAACAATTCGTAACAAATGGGCAACTTATTTTGTAAAAGTTAAAGACTGTCGATTTAGAAAGATTTAGATGATATAGGACAAACCACTATGGTGTATTTGATTATTACTGTAAACATAGCTTCCAATTTTGTACAATTGTTGACATTTATTTGAGATTAAATATACATATTTGATTATCTCATTTTGTCTACACCAAATCCCTTGGACAATGAATGGTATTTGCAATTGCAGTAGATAGTTACGTTGATAGGATAAATGTGTTTTGTGCGACCAAGCCTTACATTTTGTAGGTCATTTTGAAACGAAGGATTTGGATTGTAATGATTTTGCTGGTCAACAAATATGAGATTCGACAACTACGCTCATGTGTGTTGATCAAATGATTTTGATTTTTCTATTTTATTTATTGCAAATAAAAAAAGTTACTAATACTATTCATTATTTCTTAACATGTCAATGTTGTGTCAAATTTACAAATCTCAATGAGAAGGTGGACCCATGTCTAAGTGCTTCTAAGTTCAAGAAGTGCATGATTGTTGGGGAAAATGGTGGGCAAAAGAGAAAAAAGTGATTGCGGAGTGCGAATATGATGAAGGGAAAGGGAACCGACGACTATCTTCCATGGCAATCTCACCACATTATTTATATATCCGCCAAAGCAGGTATTTTCTCTATCTTAATTCTCTTTTTCGCCTTGGTTTCTAGGAATTGAATGAATAAAATTCTCTATGTAGATATGGATGCTTTCTATGGTGCAGTTGAGGCCATAAGTAACCTTACATTAAATGGAAAGCCAATGGCTGTTAGGAGCATGTCCATGTTATCCAGTTCCAACTATGAGGTTTACTTTGACCTTGACATTGTTTTTGTATTATCTAGTCTTAATCTACTGAATCATGGAATTGCTTATCCTCATTTGGTCTTTACATAGGCCCAAAAATTTAAGGTTTGAGCTTCCATGTCTGGCTTCATTGCACGTACGCTATGTCCAGAATTAACCTTTGTCCCAACAGATTTCAAAAAGTATACTTACTACAATGATGTGACCACAAAAGGTATTTTTGCTGTTTGTGAATGATTTTGTATTGCAACTTTTCCTTTTAATTAGTGATCTTAGCTTAATATAAACTTATAATTGTTATTTTTTGGGATGTATGATCCCAATTTCATTGCTGGTAGCCTGGATCATCATGCTTGAACCAATGGGACCCTGGTAGAAGTTTTATGGCTGCACTAGTTCTGCATATTGTGGGGAAACCTATTGACAACAGTGCAGTGTTAAAAAACACAACAGAGGATACCTCAATTTTACTTTTGGATATCATCTGTATTGTTTTAAATACTTAAAGGTCTTTTAATTTTTTTTTCCATACAAAAGTGCATAATGGTGTAGTTGTACTTGTACATTGCTCTGCAGGTGCACCAGGAACCATCAATTGGATATTTTTAAACGGAATGTTATTTGTGGAAGGATGGGAACAAAACTTTTATATTTCCAAATTGAGCATGCACCAGTTGGTACAGATAAGTTATTTTTGTCTTCTAGATTTGTGTTGAGTTTGCTTATTTGTAGTTTCCTAATACAAAACTTTATAATTGTGTTTTTGAGTTTGTTTATTATTTGTCTCAACAATTTATCCTAACCTTTTAGAGTGTGTTTGGTTGAGATGATGGAAATACAGGAGAAATATTTTAATTACATAAATGGAAATATGTAATATATACACTTTACCATGAAGAGTGAATTAGGTCATGGAAGAATGGATTGCTTTTAGAATAATTTCTATGTTCTAGACCAAAAACTGGCATATTAGGAGAGATTACATCCTTCGTTGACATATATTGTGGAAGGATAGGCTTCAACAGTTCAAGTAGTTATGTATGCTTGTATGGATGGGTCACTTTTCCTCACACTTAGAGTTACTTTGATATAGCTTTTGGAGACAAACTAGTATGAATTTATAAACAGTTCTTTCGACATACTTATGTACTTAACTATTCAGTATTAGATACTGTTCTTATTTACTCCTTTATACTATCATTTTTATCAACTTCATCTTAACCTATCCAGTGATGATTTTTTTTCCTTATATCAATTATATATATTGATGCCCGAGAAGGAAAATTAAATAATTTACCATTGTTATTGTATGTCATTCAATTGCTATTTTGGTTGATATCTACCTCTTTCTAGCTACAACTACAATATTAGAGAGTCGGGAAGTTGGATCCTATTTTTTACTTTTTGTGACATTGATTATGTATTTTGTGTGGGATCTATTATTATGATAAAAGTAGAAGTTTTGCAGCTACATGGTTCACATGGAAGTTTGCATTCTTTTTAAATATTGTCTGTGCTATTTTCATGGATGCAACATTAGCGAAAGCTCAATAGTTATCACTGGATCAAAATGAAAGAGATTATATTCTTAGCCAAGTTAATTCAGTTAAAAGTTAGTGTAAATTGGTCTTTTGTACCTGGCCTCTAGTTATTGTGTATTAAAGGGTTCTTATTCTTTCCAACTAAGGGTTATATCTTGAATGGTAAAGGAAGTAAATCTATAATCTGAAATCTGAATTATTGTAAAACTTGGTTTACTATCTTTATGACTATAGCAATTCAATAGTATTTTTTTCTCATCCCCCCCCCTCTCCCTTCCCCTTGTTTTTAGCACTTTTGATTAATGATAAGAAGTCATTATTGATCCTGTTTCAACTGAGTGTTGTGATTTACTACTCTCAATGGAAAAAGTTTTGTATAGGCTAGTTGTCTAAAAGCTTATCTTACATAGACATTCACCCAGTTGAGGAGTTCATTTAATGTGTTTACAACTTGCAAACCTTAAATTTGTGATTTGGGATCAAGTTTTTTTTTTCTTGTCATTTCCCTGTTTATTTTTTTCTTCTTTTTCAGGGGTCTCTCTGTAGAAGAAATGCTTATTCCTGGGAAAGTTGGGGACATTAAAGAATAAAACTAACATTTTTTTCATTGATGCAAACTGCGGAAGAACATACAGCAAAAAGGAAGAAGTAGCTGAAGAAAGATACAACTTCAAAAATGTAGTCGTTGGTTGAAGAGGTTTGTATAATTTTACTAGGATTCTTTTGTAATTTTAAGATCTTTGCCACACCAGATTTTGAAACCTAAAATTTTATAGTAGTCTCCTCTTGTGTGAGTGTGTTGCCTTTTGGCTCTTCTGCCTCCCTTGTGGTTTGAATACACATTGAATGGTCGAAGTACCAAATTTTGATATTGTAAACTTAGTATTACTATTAGTTAAGAGACCATGTACCCTTTCTTTTTAAGAATATCATTTTGTTTTTCTCAGGGAATATATGACAAACAATATGAACAATCAGAGGAGTTCCAGCAGGAGCTCAAAGTCAAAGTTCATGAACTATTAGTAGAACAAGAATAGAGGAGAAGAAAAATGCAAATGAGGGTATCCTCTAATCACCCCCATCCATTTTTCCAAATTTTGACATGTCTTTGAAAATGCCAGTGATGAGAAAGTAAAATCATTTGGAGACTATTTGCACCTTTGAAGTTATTCAATGTTATGTATATATCTGAGGAGGAAGGTAGATTAAAAAGGAATGAAGAGGAACAAAATGAAATATGGAAAAGAAAGCGTCAACATGAGGAGGAATGGGAAGGAACACGAGAAGACACAACAAACTAATCTACTACCGTTTGCAAAAGCTGATTTCAATTCCATGGTATTGTCATGGTTATTAACCAACCTAGGTGCTAATACTTATGGCCTTTGGCCTATGCATCTTGGTTAATAAGCTTGGTAATCCATTTTTGTGGGTTCATTGAATTTATAGAAGTTTTTTAATAGTTAAGTAATTAAATAACTTGAAATTGTATCAATTTTTCTTCTTGAAGCACACCTCTTAAAATTTTAGTGGGTGAGGCCTGTAACCTAGGAATTGTTGCATACACATAAGGAGTTTTGTGCATTGGTCACCATTTTTTTAATTATTGCATTTTAAGCCTACACCGGTCTTTGAAGCAGTTTAAAATTCTCATGCTTTTCATTAGCTATTTAGAAAATAATCTGAATGATGAGTAAGATACATTGTTTGAAGTGTCTTACTAGCCTACAAAGAGAGAAAAAAAATAGTGATTTTTGTTTGCATGCAGTATTTTATTTCTTATCAGAGAAAAAAAATACACACACACATACACACCCACACACATAAAGAAAGATGTATTAACACACTTCATCATCAAGTATCTAGTTGGAGAGACTTTATGAAGGGTGGAAAGAAGGTGAGATACTAAGCTTATTGATTTTCATATACTTAACTATTCTGTTTGACATGTACCTTGGAACCAATGGTTATTAATTGCTTATATAATATCCACCATTTTGTATGTCTGCAGAATAAGAAAGGGGAAATTCATCCACTGAAGCTTAAGACAGAAGATCCCAACAAATCCTACGTTCAAAGGCCTATAAAAAGTTATTTAAGCATATTATTCATATTTTTATAAAAGTTATTTTATTATTTGGATGCTATAAAAGTTATTTCGTAAAGACCACATATGTTGGATTTTCCTTGTATGTATTGTTGGATGGTGTGTTCTCTATTTTTGTTGGTTGTGCTGCTTCCCTGTGTAAAAGTTTATTTAAAGCATAATCTGGCATGTAACCGGATGGTATGACAGGAAATTTTAAAAAATAAAGAAAATTAAAAAATCAATTCTAAGAAGGTTCTTAGTTAAGAACCGTCTTAAAAGGACCACATTCTAAGACGGTTCTTTACTAAGAATTGTCTTAAAAGAGACACATTTTTTAAGACGATTTTTTACATATTCGTTGTCGTTCGTCAACACTTTTATAGTAGTGATAACCCACAAATTAAACAATCTAGATAACATTTTTTAAGCATGCAATATACATGTATTATCGGTTGAATATACGAAATCAAATTAGTCACATGTAGGTTGTATTATCCACTTGTAAATGTAGGCCAATAAATTTTTTATTTTGGAGACACTCATTGAATCAACATTTGGAATCTTGGTTGCTGATTTGAACACTTTTGTTAGAATCCAAAAATTTGCTCCAGATGGGGTGTTTCTGCCACACCATAGTCATTTCTTCAATTGGGATACCCTTTGTTTCAGGTAATAATTTGTAGATAAATATGGTCATTATCACCACAAAACAACCAAAGAAGATGAACAAGCCAAACTTCATGTGACAAAGCATTGTGGTGAAGAATTGTGCTACAATAAAAGTGCTGATCATGTTGACACAAACAGTGACACTTTGAGCTGCAGGTCGAATCTCCAGAGGAAAAATTTCACTTGGTACCAACCATCCAAGTGGACCCCAAGACCAAGCATAACCAGAAACATATACACATATGACACCAACAACTACACTTGCATACCACTTTGGCAACGTCCCAGGGTTCCCACTAGTGCCAAATGCAACAGCAATTGCTATTGCCATAGTAATCTAGGACCAAAACAAAAACAAGTTAGGGACAAGCAAAACAAATTACAAAACCAATTATATGAAACAATGACTAGACCAATATGTGAGTTGGTTGAAGTTATAAGGTTGGCACGCTAATAAAAACTAACAAATTAACAACTAACATTTGTCGATAAAAAAAATTTCAGTTGGTCTAAGTGGTATTGGACTCGAATTCATTAAATAAATATGATCTTCATTTCAAGCCCCATGAATAAAAAAAATGAGATTATAAAAGAAGACTTCTCTAAAGGTGGCAATAGGTTCCCCAACGAAGATGAACGATTGTCAGTCGACAGATACTTTGCATAAATGTAATGGTGCCAAAAAAAATACGAAACAATAATAGGTTGTACCTGACAAATCAACATTTGAGCACCGCCCTCAAGGAAAAGGCTACGCCTTCCAAATTTATCTACAACAAGAATTGAAATAAGGGTTGAAATTGGTTTAAAGGAGCCAATGATAACCGCAGACATGAGAGAAGCCGTGCTTCCAAAGCCAATTGATCTGAATAGTATAGGAGCATAGAATGTGATGACATTTAGGCCAGTGAATTGCTGGAAGAAGGGTATGCATATAGCAAAAATTAGTTGAGGCCTATACTTCCTTTCCCTCAAGGTTCTCCAAGGGTGTGCCACCTTTTTGGAGGCCTCACTAGCAGCAACTATATCATTTAACTCGGCATCAACTTCAGTGGTACCACGGAGTTTTTGGAGTTCTTTCCTTGCTTCCTCAAGACGGTCACGCTCAACGAGGGAGTTCGGCGAGTCAGGAAGACAAATTGAGCCTACAACAAAAATGACAGCAGGGACTGCCCCAAGCCCTAAACTTAAGCGCCATCCTTGGCCATCAAGTATATGGGCAAAGTAGTAGTTGAAGAGATTGGCTATGAAGATGCCTATGGTGATTGATAATTGGAAGCATATGTTGAGACCTCCTCTGTACTTATAAGGGGCCATCTCTGAGACATAGATTGGTACCGACTACAATTCAATGTAATTAAAATCAAATGCAAAAGAATTGAGTTATTTTAGGTTGGAAATCATAAATAGTGTATACAAAAGAATTAAGAGAAATGTTAGTAACATATTACTTAACATAGGAAATATTAAGTGGTCTTGGATCATCACATGTCTATGGTCTCAACAAATATCTACATAACACATGGTCTCATGAATTTATAACTAAGAATTAATAATATTTGATTATCCAGTAAAGATTAACCAAGACCATGATAATTCAAGACCACCTAATAGTTTCTCCTCTAACACACTCTTTCTTGTTGGTTAATATTTATTGAAAATTAGATACTTTTGGGTTCATTTCATATTTAACGAACCAGGCTTGTAATTTTATAATTTTTAATAAACTCTAAGTAATAGTAAAGAGTGCGTTAAAAGATGTATGTTTGAGTTTGTTGGTAACGCTTCTCATAATTAATGTGACTACCTGATTGGCACATCCAATACCAAAACCAAGCAACATTCTCCCAACAATAAGCATCCATAAACCTGTAGCTAATCCATTGAGTAATGCACCTAACACAAAGAATATGCCACCTATAATCATAGTTGCACGCCTCCCCATCAATCGTGTTATGCTGGATGCCACTAGACCAGCCACAAGAGCAGTTAGATACAAAGATGAAGTGAATAAAGTCAATATCTGACTGTTGAATTTGCAGTAACTATCTGTTGAAGCTTTCATGGTAGACTCTTGTTCATAGACAGAAGGAAAGAATTCCTTCAAGAAAGAATCCATGGAGGTAACTCCACCTATCACCAAAAAAAAAAAAATCATGTCACAAACTTCATTAATTAAGCACATAACATTATTCCTTAAAAATTTTCCGGTGGAGAATTAAGACAAAAAAATACCAATTTAAGAGGAATAATGGCAATCAAAATCCCGTATTGGAAATGTCATCAAACAGACTGTGAATTCAGAAAGGCAATTTTTATGCAAATAAGGAGCAAAATATGGAAACTAAAAATGGCATTAGCAACAATTCAATGTTAACATATGTAAATACAATTAAGATTGGATTAAGTTAGTCACCTGAAACCCCATGATCATAACCAAAAATTAATCCACCAGTGGCTGCCATGACACATGTTAGGACCACCCTAAGGGTGAGCTTGCCCGGATACCCAACCAGAGCTTCCATGTGTCCTGACGCCATTGCTAGACCTTTGGTCTAGGTCTGTATTTTTTGGCAAAAGTAAATTATGATGAGATTACAATAACCTGAAAGAGAAGAAAGAAGATATATAAATAAGAACATTGTACACGTTTTCAATTTTTATTTTTGATACTTAAAATAGATAATATCATATGTATATCTGTCTTTACTACTATCCATTCCATGATTTTATTTGATGCAGAAATAGAAAGATAAGACACCCAACTCACAGATTAGCTTTAGCCGATTGATGCGAATTATACTCTTTATAGATACGTTTTTAAACGTTGACAACGAAAAATGTAAATCAAATTATTACGGAGTGATAAATATGGAGATAAATCTATTTGAGGATATCAAAGATTAACATTTGAGAAATAGTGGCAAGAATAGATTTCTTAGCCAGCTCGTCTTAAATCTTTAACGGAATTTCACCATAAAATAAGCAAATAAAATCAGGATAGTAAATTATCTAAAAATATCAGAATAATACATAGAAACGTATGGATTTCGGGGACAATTCCAATCCATGAAGTTTATGGAAGCTATCATAAAAATTGAATTAAAACTCAACTTTCCCCTTGCTATCTAGGAGTGTTCGCAGGTCGGTTCGGGTCGATTTTGATCAAATTCAGGATGGTTCGGGTCGATTTTGATCAAATTCAGGATTCAATGTAATTAAATTTCATTGTTTGGTTCAGTTTTACAATTTTTTTAAACCCAACCCAACGAACAATTTGATTTAATACGAGTTAACGAGTTATCCATTTAAATCGACCTTTTTTTAAGCTATTATTTTATATCATGATTCATGATTGATTCAAATATTCAAACAATTAACACAATATTATCAAATGTCTGAAGTAGTAAAATTCATTCATTTAATATCATCAACATAATATTCTAAAATAGATCAATACAAATTAAAAAAAATATTCTTCAAAGAAATTTAGTATAATAGTTTGAATCACAATTATTTCCTTGCAAAAAGCTTTGTTACAACCATATTTGTTGCAATCAATTTTGCTGAAATAAATAAACAAAATATAATTCATTAATATTATAAATATGAAAAAAGGTGAAATAAATAACAATCTATCTGAAAGTAATACATTAAGAACTTCCAACATGAACAGTTCTAACACTACAAAATTTTCCTTTTGACTTACAAAGCCCTTGATGAAAAATTTTAAATTTTGGAATTGTATTGGAACAAAAGTTAGCTGAATTGCATTTGGCTAACCCTTGATCATTCACGTGACAACACCCCTTTGTTACAAGAATAGTTTTTCATGCCTGGAAATATTTATAAGAAATCAAAGAGCCACGTGATATTTTTACCGAAAGCTTTAATTATTTATCACATTAAATAATTTAATGAGAGTAATATGATATTTTTAACGTGACAAATTATTTTTTTTAAACTCGAGAAATTTTCAAGGTGTGTTGTATTAGGATTTTAAAAGATTATTTTGCCATGGAAAAATCTTGTGAATTGTAAAAGATTCGGTAAGAATGTAATGTCTTTTAAGATTTTTAAAAAAAACTTTTACTATTATGATTTTATAATTTGGATTTTAATAGATTTATAACATATGAATTTATAAGATTTGAAAATACTTCATAGATTTGCAAAATTTTCAAGAACTCCATCAGTTTTTAGAAAAATTCAAAATTATAAAGAGTCGATGAAAAAGATAAAGAAAAATAAAATTAATATAATTTTTTTTCAATCTTTTAATGGCTAATTGATTCTAATTCCATGTCTTCTTATATATTTTTTCTATCCCTAATTATAAAACTCTTTCAACTAATTCACATCCCTTAAAAAAAATAATTTAGTTAATCACATTAAATTTACAAATTATTTTTACTATTATACCAAAATTAATCTTTTCTTATTTATCATTAATTTTTGAACAGAAAATAATTAATGTTCAAAGAGAATACTAGTAATAATTAAGTGATTTTAATTTTAAAACTAATTATTTCAAATTTGAATTTTTTTTGTAGAACGACATGATAAAAATCAAAGAGCTTAAACATTCAATTACAGTGCGAAATTTTTAGAAATTGGATTTGTATTTGGCGCCATGTATTTTAAATTTAAAATTAGAATACCAAAAGAAACAAAGGGTAATTTGAAAGAGTCTAATGGTATTCTAATTGTGAAGGTCATTCTATAGGAACACTAATTTTCTTATAATTTTCTTATGAACAATGAATTCCATAGAGAAACAACTGTTCATATTCTCCCATGGCAGAGCACTACACGAGTGAACAATCAGTAATATGTGGCTGTTCATATTATCCAATCTCTATAATTATGGGAGAGAAACAATGCTTTCATTAATTATACCAACATTTATTAAGTTTTGGTTACAAAATCCATTAAGGGTATTTAGGTAAAAATTAATTAATATATCTAGAAATTAAAAAATAGTTGGACAAATAAATTTTTAAAAAATGTCTTATAATTAACAACAAAGCGGGTAACATTTTTTATAAACAAAATATTTCATTGATGCAAAAACTCAAGCACAAAAAGTAAAGATCAAACCCCAAGAGTAAAACATTACATATTATAAAAACCCCATTTCTCACCCATCAAAAGACTAAACCATATATTCCCCCTCATACAAAAATTGAAATATATAACCCCATCATATTTATTTAATTAATAATCCCATTTAACTGAATGGAGTATATATTTCAACCTATGGGGAACCTAGGGTTTGATTCTATATAAGTTCTCAAGGTTAACTTCATATGGATCTATGCTTCTTGGTTGACTAAGTGTCAAACCACAAGTCATCCTTCGGAAAGCCATAGGGAGTAAGTATGTCTCTAATCCTCTAATTCATTGGTACACTGTCAGACAAAAATATCCTTAATTGTCTTGCTACGCACAGTCCACTAGGCAAAACCCAATAAAAGATATATATCTTTGCTTTATCACAGATAGCCTGACATTTATTGGGATGTGCAAGCTGACATCGTTCATCCCAACACGTGGGTTGCAAGCCCACCCCTAGGATTCCATGCACTCTCGCCATTCACCCCTTAGACCCACAAAAGGTCATGCCCTAAACCACAACTGTGACTTTCCACACCATACCCCAAGTGTACCTTCCGTCTAGCTTGGCTAACTCAAGCCCTTTTAAGGCTCTACATACGGTCCTCATCTTTGGAATAGTTCCAAGAGTCTAATATTTATAAGAATCGTTCTCACCCTTTACATGATAATAATTTATAAGTCAATCATAAATTCCAATCACAACATAGTGCATGCAATCATACATGTTTAATAGTATACATTTAAATTATCATCACCGGACTTGATCCCTTTAGTTAAATATTTTTAGTTGTACACATTATAATCTTGTCACTAAACTCTCGATTAAGCCTTATACCATAAATAAATATATTCAGTATTTGAAATATTAATTCTTATTAGACAAACATTCTAAAATAAAATACTCGCGTAATATGCGTTCTTTATATATAAATTATACAAGGTTATAATTAATTTTTTTTTCTTATGTATTCCTTCAAAGTAAAGTCATCCATAAGAAAATAAATACTTTCACATAAAATAATAATTTTTTCTTCACAGAATATGCCTTAAAATAAATCAATACATAAGATGGTAATCATTTTCTCATAAAATGATAACTACCTAATAGAATATTTTCCATTATTGTTCCTTTTCATAAGATTTTATTCACATGAAATAATACCTCACTATTTGATTTTATTAATCAAAACCTTATTATAAGAACAGACAAAGCTTTTTCAAATTAGATTGTATATGTCTTTCATCAGAAAATATAATTCATAATAATTTATTTACATGTTGTTTATGTCTCATGAAATATTACTCATTATCTAGCTCCAAAATTTATTATAGTACTCAACATAAAATAATAACTTCTTCACGTAAATTACTGTTTCTTCCTTAACATAAAATAATACTTTATAAATATCATTTGTAATAATCTTTTTGCATGAGAATTCTATTCAAGTCACATAAAATGATAAACATTTTTACATAAATAATAACCTACAAAGAAATATTTTGCCAAGTATTTTATCATTTCACTACTAATTAATTATACAAGAAGCAAAGTAGAGTTTGTCCCATGATATATAAAAACGTGAATTTTAGGAAATAAGTAGTGTCCAAGGTTGTAATCTTTTTCATGTATAAAAATGTATTTTCCAAAATAATCTATAACTATAAATTTATTTATTAAAACAGTACCATGTTATAATCATAAATAGAAAATTAATCTTACTATTTCATATCTATTTAACGATCTAGAAATAAATTTGTTAACGCCCCCCTCCTCACATACATTCACGTACGTATCTAACACACACAAAATTAAAGGCCCATTTTCTTTCTTCACCTATTTTTTCTTGTAGTCACACTAAAGACCCATTGTAGCATGCATTCAAGTTGGGAGTTGCTAAGTGCATCCAGTAAAATTGTTGGGGCACCCAGCAAACAGTGAATGAGCAATTATGCCCTCTGAGAAGGTTATTTTCGGAAGACTGTGTTTTCGGAACAACGTTCTTCCGGAAGAAGAAGGAAGACTTCCGCAAGAACTCCAGAAAAACTTCCGGAAGATTTTCGGAAAAGCAGTCTTCCGGAATACTTCCTTCTTCTTCTGGAAGAAGGTTGTTCCGAAAGTTTTAATTTTTTTTTATTTGTTAAAAATGCTGTATTTTCCTAATTATTTGATTTTAATAAATAAATTAAGTTATAAAATAAATAATATTATTATACATAAATTATTATTAGTGAACATAATTATGAATAATATTTGTAATTCCTTTTTTACGCGCATGTAAATGTAAATAATAATTTGTGTGACAATTTAGTATAATTTAAAGCATAAAATTAATTAATTCGTATATTTTATAAAAAATAATTATAATTTGTATTACAAAACTTAATATATAATAAAAAAATAATTATAATGTTATAACAACGTGAAGTAAAATAAATTTCATTTTATAATAATAACTAAAAATAAAATAATATTTAATGTATATGTAATGACGATTTTGCCCCTGATTGTTTTCTTTAAATTTACTGCACTTTCACCTTCATCTCTGTCTTCTTGCTATTGTTATCCTTTTCCGTAAAAAGATTTTGTGGTGGTCCCGTGAAAGAAGTTCCGTAACAAGCGATTTGGTGGTCCCGTGAAGCAGTTGTTCCATGTTTGAAGTTGTTTTGGTCGTTGTTATTCGTATTTCGTCAGAGGTACGCATTTATCAGTTTTTTTCGCGTTTTTTGACGAGTTTTAGAGAAGATGAACAGTAAAAAACTATTTTCGGAATTACTTTTTACTGCTGAAGGAAGTAGTTCTGGAATGAGAATGTTGAACTTCCAGAAGAAGTTCTTCCCGAAGTTACCATGCTCAATTCCGGAAGAAGTGCTTCCGGAAATTCAGTTTATTAACAATTTTTTTTAATTGTGCGTTAAAATTTATATATATATATATATATATATATATATATATATATATATATATATATATATATATATATATATATATATATATATATACATATATAATATTTGTAGTGTAGATATATGTGTGTATATATAGGTATAATGATTTTGGTATAATATTAAATGATTTAGGTAACATAATTGTATTTTGTTGTAGTAAAAAAATGTTTTATTAGTTGTTTAATATAGTGTTAAGTTCAGTTTAAGTAAATAATGTAGTTATAAAGTTAGAATATATTTGTATTAGTTGTTAATATGTTTGTTAGTTAATATGTAGTAAATTTTTGGATGTGATTATATGATAATTTGAATGCACTTGTGTATGATGCATATGTCCTTAAGATGGACGAAGATCAATGGAGGTATGACTATGCGATGTCACAAGAAATTCATATGGATTATGATTATGATAATGAAGAAGAATGTGGGGTGAATGAACCACATGTGGATTGTTCAAATGCTTTTAATGTGTCTCAGGTAATCATAGATAATTTGAGTCATTTGGTTGAATTGATGTTTTGTAAATAAATTAATATGTTTGGGTTGCGTTGTAGGTATTCGGTACTCGAGATGATGTTTTGCAATGGGCTCGAACAGTTGCCCATGAAAATGGATTTGTTGCAGTGATTATGAGGGTCTGACACAGATACCGGTAGCAGAGGAAGAAGTTCATTTGTCTTAATTGGGTGTGAAAGGAGTGGTACGTACAAGTGCAGGAATAACTAATTTGTTAGAAAAGACACTGGGAGTAGGAAATGTGGTTGTCCCTTCATGCTTCGTGGGAAAACAGTGCATGGAGGGGAAGGTTGGATGGTGAAGTTGATATGTGGGATTCACAATCATGAATTGGCCAAGTCCTTAGTTGGACATCCATACGCTGGGCGATTGACTAAGGATGGAAAGAAAATTATTGCTGATATGACAAAGTCGATGGTGAAACCAAAAAACATCTTGCTAACGTTGAAGGAACACAATGCCAACAGTTGCACCACGATAAAGAAAATTTACAATGCAAGAAGTGCATATCGTTCTTCAATAAGAGGAGCTGATACCGAAATGCAGCATCTGATGAAGCTTCTCGAACGTGATCAATACATTCATTGGCATATATTGAAGGATGAAGTTGTGGTGCGTGATGTGTTTTGGTGTCACCCAGATGTAGTAAAGTTATGCAATGCATGTCATCTGGTGTTTTTTATAGACAGTACCTACAAAACAAACAGGTACAAACTCCCACTACTTGACTTTGTTGGAGTGACACCAACGGCGATGACATTCTCTGTTGGGTTTGCATATCTAGAGGCTGAGCGTGTTAATAATATTGTATGGGCTTTGGAACGATTTCAAAACCTATTTTTAAGAAACGATCGCCTCCCTGTTGTTATTGTCACTGACAAAGACCTAGCACTGTTGAATGCAGTGAAAACTGTGTTCCCCGAGTCTACTAATTTGTTGTGCAGGTTTCATATCGATAAGAATGTGAAGGCGAAGTGCAAATCTTTAATCGATGAAAAAAATGCGTGGGACTATGTAATGGATAACTGGGGTACTTTGGTTGATTGTCCGTCCGAACACTAGTTCCATGAGTCACTTCAGAAGTTTCAAGTTGCTTGTTTGCCTTGACCGATGTTCACTGACTATGTTAACGACACATGGATTATCCCCCACAAGGAAAAATTTATTACAGCATGGACGAATAAGGTCATGCACCTAGGCAACACAACAATAAATAGGTATTAAGAACTGATTTTATTTGTTAGTAAGGATTAGTAATAAATGGTATTTAATTGTTGTATATTTTGATGTTTGTTGTGTATTTTAAATGTAGGGTTGAATTAGCTCATTGGGCTCTCAAAAGAGTACTACAAAATAGCGTTGGAGACCTATATAGTGTTTGGGATGCCATGAACAACATGATCACGCTGCAACACGTTGAAATTAAAGCATCCTTTGAAACCAGTACGCATGTGGTTGGACATGTATATAAAAAAACCCTATACAAGAGGCTTCTTGGGATGGTTTCAAGGGATGCTTTAAATCAGATTGCTTCTAAGGTTGACTGTCTACGTTATCTCAGCAATAATCCCTTTTCTTGTGGTTGTGTGATGAGAAGCACGCACGGTCTTCCTTGTGCATGTGAGCTTTCTAGGTATACTGCTGGCAGCATCCCATTGGAGTCAGTCCATATGTTATGGAGGAGACTTTACTTTTTAGACCAAGGGTTATGTGAGACGAAAGTCAGCATCAAGGAAGAGATAGAGACCATATCTAAAAGGTTTGATGAACCTGATGTGTCTGGCAAAGTAACTCTGAAGAGTAAACTCCGAGAAATTGCATACCCTGATCATAACTCTATGCACCCTCCTCCGTCAAAGGTCAACACTAAAGGTGCACTGAAGAAACCGATGGAAAGAAGTCAAAGATCCACAAAGCGTGATCCGTCTTACTGGGAGTGTGTTGATGCTTTTCATTCTGTTCAAAGCAGCAACTCTCCAATCAAACGCAGTGCATCATGTTCTGAACCGCCTCAGCCAACAAGGATCATCCCGATGTTGGATCAATTTGCGCCATTCATTCAAGGTTTCATTCGTGACGTTGTGGATGTGAAAGCGGACGGTAACTATGGATATCGGTCCATTGCCACTTTATTAGGTATGGGGGAAGATTCGTGGCCGTTAGTGCGTAATGAATTGATTAAAGAACTTGGCAGGTGGTCGCATGAGTACATGAACCTCTTTGGTGGGACAAAGAGATTTGAACAATTAAAGTTGTCCCTACTTGTTGATGGGTTTTCAAAGGTATGTTTTTAGGTTAATTTTTTTAATTACAAACTTTAAATTACTTACATGTGTATGTTTGGTTGATTCAGGTTAGTGTGGACAAGTGGATGGATATAACGGAGATGGGATATGTGATTGTATCACGGTATAATGTAATCCTTGTATCGTTGTCCCGACAACAAAGCATGACATTTTTTCCTCTTAGAAGTCAATCACCACCTGATTCTTCTGGGCACCGCATGATATGTGTCAGTCACGTGTTTGGAAATCATTTTGTTCAGGTACATTGAATATAGTTAGTATAACAATTATGCAATGACTTCGCTGGTTCATTTGACACGGTCACCGCATGATATAATCTTTGTTCATGTACAACAGGTTTATTTGAAAGACCATTGTCCCTTACCGCCTCCAGCGTTGTTGTGGTCAAGCAATTGTTATTCTCAAGCAAAGCAGTGGACAATTCCATATATTAGTAGAATGCAACAATACACAAGCTTGATGTCATTCAAAAGACACTATGTCGACCTAAATGAAGACTAAACATGCATTGTTTATGTAATTGTATTCATTATGCGATATAATTTGTTATAATCCATTACTAACCAATTAATATTATTAAGTACTCATTTGGTTAAGCAAGAAAATTGTTGGTCCAACAAAAATCATTTACGCGTGTAGCATACATCATTGTCATAATTGACAACACATAATGACATGCATGTGTATTAAAGTTTGAGCGCGACAACACATTGATTGACTTGACTACACATTCTGAAGGAAACATAAACACGAAACATGTTCACGCGTGTCTATTTTTTTGTAAACAAAGTTAAGCAATAGCTCGGTCACAACCATCTATATATATAGCAGACACGGCTAATAAATCACACATTATCTTGCTTTCAAATAGTCTCCCAATTGATACACAAAGTATGACATTTTTAGGAGAAACTAGCAGTCAGACGATTGTCAATTCAAGGTTGGCTTTCATTTTTCCAAATGGATCAATTATTCACAATGATACTGGCATTTACTTCCAAACTTCAACTCCAGTGCCCATTCGAGTACCAAATAACTGTGATTTTGCAAGCCTAAAAACCAGAATACACAATACCCTTCAGCTATCCGACAAACAATTTTTGGATGAAATTCACTACCGGAAGCCATTCACCGATACAGGTAACCAAATTCGCTTTCAGTGTATGAAATTGATAAATGATGACGATGTCAACACAATGTTAATGTGTAATGATCAATTTTCTTGTGTTGGTCCGATTGAGTTATTATGCACCGTTGGAAGAACACCAAATGAAATAATAAACTTACTTGAACGCACTATGCCCCGTACTCATGACGCGATCCTGTATTACAACGGGAAATGGAACATGCCACTGCAGAACAAATTTGTTGGATGCGCGTTCACAGGAAAAAATCCTAAGAAATTTCAAATTCCTTCAACATGTACCATCGATGAACTGAAGAATTTAATAAAGCAAGTTGCACCTAAAGGGATTCCCCCTCTTGGAATTCACGAATCACAAACGGTAATACGATTGTTTTTCTGCCAACCAGCTCCCTTTGAGTATTCAGATACGCTTATAAAATATGAAATAAATGAGCTGAGGACCAACGAAGAACTGTTGAAGGTGTTAGTACAATCTAACTACTGGAAAAAATATGGACCAATAGAAATTTTAGCTGTCTTTACTAAATATGTTGTGAAAATTGAAGACGAGGTCACTAGGACATCGCTAAACAACTGAATGCGATGCTTATTTTTTTCTTTTTCGTTGATGTAACCTTTATTTGTTTACGGCGTGTTTAATTCCCATAATAAAGTTGAATGTGTTGTTTCAATGGTCCAAAAAATTAATTGTTAGAAGGGTCGGATTCCTATTTTTTTGGATTTTGTGGCTTTGTTTTTAAGTGTTATTTGACGGAACCGGGGAACGGGAATAATGTTTTTGGGTTCTTTGACGTCCAAACATGAGAAATAGCCACCCTCCATTGTCTCACGACACTGGCACACCCACGGAAAAAAATCCCAAACATGGGTACTTGAACATGAAAAACGGTCCCTTTCCAATTTTTTTGGATTTTCTGGCTTTTTTTTAGGTGTTATTTGACGGAACCGGGGAACGGGAATAATTTTTTTGGGTTCTTTGACGTCCAAACATGAGAAATAGCCGCCCTTCATTGTTTCACGGCACTGGCACACCCACGGAAAAAAATCCCAAACATGGGTACTTGAACATGAATTTTTTTTAAAGTGATCTTTGTAGTATCTTATATGGCGATTTCATTGTCATGTATTTTTTTTATAATTTTGTTTTTGGTACGAGCTTATTATTTTTTATATAAAAAAATATATTAATAGTGTAAATTATGATCGAATCATAATTTATTATATATGATAATTACTTTAAATATCTTACTAACACATAATTATGAATTATGAATGATTTTAAAAACATTTATTTTTAATGTAATTCTTACGAACAAAACTCATGATTTTAGGTTCACTTTTTTTAAAAATAAATTTAAAATACTCGAAAACTTCGCTTAAGGACCACGATCCGAATCAGAATCCATACGTCAGTTAATATCATAAAATAATAAACTGTGCAAAACAAGTCAACTATATTAAACAAAAAACTGTAATAATTACAAATATTCATGTCAACTACAAGACTAAAAATAAATACAATAATCAATGGTCCGTGCGGTGTCTCTGACGAGCCCTGACACTTCCATCAGCACTGGCTCCCTCTCTGGCGATCGTCAGGTAGTCCTGCATAATCTCATATAACTCTGTGCCTGCAATGACCATCCTAAGGTTGAGCACACGCTCCAACCTCTGTGCAATCGCCTCATATCCGTCGTAATCATCCTGTCAAAGTCATTAAAAACATTTATTATAAAATTTAAAATAAATAACAACTCATCAAACATTAAACGCGCAAAAAATCTTACCACATGTGGAGGGGGGTCAAATGCCACTGGAACCTGGGCGCTGGGCGGCTGTATGTAGTCCTCAAGGTCTGTAGCTGGTGCATCTCTCGGCTGGTCACCTGCCTGGGTCGGTATCATGAATGGGTGAGATATGCGGAAAAACCAATCCATGTAATCCGCAGATACCTGCCCAGGCACTAGAAAAAGCTGACCCGCAGGTAGTACGTGCTCCGCAAAATGCATCCACCTGTCATCTATATCATCGTGTGACAATCGAGCACTAACAGGCGGTGGAGGGATGCTCTGGATGTAACCAAACTACCGTACCACCCTCTCCGGTCGAGCTGTGACCACCATAGGACCCCATCTCAGCTGACCCTGGAATGATGAAATCTCCTCAAAGGCCCTAACCCCCCGATGCTCTGTGTACGGCAACCAGGACACATCAGTGATGGTCAAAGCATCACAACATGCCTTGTAAGGTGCTCATGTGATTCCCTTCATGTGTGCCTTCGACGTCAACCACCGAGAAGCACGTGGGGACGTCTCCTGGTATGTATCATCTGTCACGCACTGGTGCACACTAGGGAAGTGCTCATAGATCCAGCACTACACAATAAATGAGGTTAACATAACATAAAAACATGTTTAAATCATAATCGAACGTAACATATTAAAAAACACAAAATTTACCTGTAGTAGCGTCAAGTACCCCACAAGCTGTCGTGTGGTGGTCCTACAAGCCTCATCTAACTGGTCATACATATGAACCAGCGCGGCAACTCCCCAAGCATAACCACCACTCTGAGCGAGGTCCCGAAAAGTGTCAAGGTGAACCACATGCACGTATGTTGCACTCTTATTAGCAAAAAGAGTGCAACCGACCAGGTGCAGCAGATAAGCGCGAGCTGCTACAATCCACCGCCGTGCTTGACATCTCATCTCATAAATGTCTCGAACCCATCCTAGTCATACATATGCCCCACGTGCTAGTGCTGTCTCGGCTCTAGCCTCCTTGGGAGACACCTCAAGCAACTCTGTCAGCAAAAATTTGGCCTCCTCCGTAGAAAGAGAATGGAAACTGTGCAACGCACCAGTGATGGGCAAATGAAGGAGGGACGACACATCATCCAATGTGATCGTCAACTCTCTTACCGGAAGGTGAAAGGTGCTGGTCTCACCGTGCCACCTCTCCACGAATGCGAATATCAGTCCAGGATCGCCAGTAATAACTGAACAATCGATCAGTGGACTTAATCCTGTGGTAGCCACCAGGCCTTCAATCTCAGGCACTGGCCTCCCAATCAGTGTCACCTTCGTCCCATGTGACACCAACTTCAAATCAGGACGTTCCGCAAATGATGAATTATACAATTATTAAAAAAAATTAATGACAAACAAATAAATCAACAATGATAAATAATTAACAAATTAAAATACCTGTTCACTCCAAAAAACATGTGCAACATGATCCGCAAATGATGCCAGCACTGACGGGTCACGTGGCCCACCAGGGAAACCCTTAGCAGCATCATCAGCATCTGACCCCTTAGCACCATCAGCACCCTGTACGTCCACACGCATCTCAGGTGCCTCTGCAGCCAAATCAGGGACATCGTCAGTCATGTCAGCAACGTCCTCAGCCATATCACGTGCATCCGCAGTCATCTGATGAACCCGTTGCCTACGGGCTAAGGCAGTAGGCCTACGCCTCTCGGGAACATCAGCTGCATCATGATCATCATGTCTACCTCTGCCTACAAGTCTACCTATGGCACGACCTAAACCTCGTGTTCTAGCCATGATCTGCAAATCATGTCGAACACATATTTTTTTCGGTCAAAATAACTTTCTTTATAAAAAAAAAACAACTTTATTTATAAACAAATAAGACTAATTTAAATCAAAATTATTTGAAAACATACACAACATAATTTAAAAAAAAAATTAAACAACTTCATTTATAAAAAAAACACAACTAATGTAAAAAAAATTAATTACTAAACATGCACAACTTAATTTAAAAAAAAATTAAAAAACTTCATTTATAAAAAAAACACAACTAATGTAAAAATAATTAATTAGTAAACATCCACCACTTAATTTTAAAAAAACAACTTCATTTACAAAAAAACACAACTAATGTAAAAATAATTAATTAGTAAACATCCACAACTTAATTTAAAAAAAAATAAACAACTTAATTTATAAAAAAAAACACAACTAATGTCAAAATAATTAATTAGTAAACATTCACAAGTTAATTTAAAAAAAATAAAAAACTTCATTTAAAAAAACACAACTAATGTAAAATTAATTAATTAAAAAATATCCACAACTTAATTTAAAAAAAATAAACAACTTCATTTATAAAAAAAGCACAACTAATGTAAAAATAATTAATTAGTAAACATCCACAACTTTATTTAAAAAAAATACTTCATTTATAATAAAATAAATAACTTAATTTATATCATTTATAAAAAAAATTAGTATTTTTAAAAAATTTCCAAAACACACACAACTTTATTTATAAAAATAAACAACTTCATTTATAAACAAAAAACACTAATTTAAAAAAATAAACAATAAACAAAAACAAACACAACTTCTTTTATAAACAAAAAAATAAATAATTTACAAATTAATATTTAATAAAAATACGCAATTTAAATTATAAAAAAAACATGACATCAAAAACCCAAACCTCATTTTTCATAAAATCTCAAAAACAAAATAATAAAAAAATATAATAATTCATTTTTTAAAAAAAAAACAACAATTTTTGTTTTAAAAAAAAACAAACTTCCGGAAATTTCAAAGGTTATCCGGAAGAACCCTTCTTCTGAAATTCTTCCGGAAGAACTACTTCTTCCGGAAAGTATCCGGAAAAGGTGTTCCGGGAGACTTCCGGAAGAAGTGTTCTTCCGAAAGACGTTTGGTATCTTCTGGAAGAACACTTCTTCCGAAAAGTTTCCAGAAAATCTTCTTCCGGATGTTCCGAAAGAACCCCTAACGGGTCTTCCGGAAGCCTCCGCCGTGAGCCCCCTTTCCCCATTTTTTCCGGCGTCTTCTACTCTCGTCTTCTACCCAAAGGTTCAACTATCCTAAGGTTACTATCCTAAGGTTCCACTGCTGAATCAATACTGGATATTAAAAGCAATGGAGAGTTAGGGAGACTAACCTCGAAGGCTCTTCGCGGAGAAGAAGAAGAAGCTTGGCTCGCGGTGTTGCGGAGAAGACGAAGAAGCTTGGCTCGCGGTGTCACAAAGGAGCAGCAGGAATTGGAAGAAGAAAAGAAGCTGCAAGTGGTCTTCCGGGAAGAGGAGCGCGTTTTTAAATTTTTAACTTAAAGGGCAAAATGGCCCATTCACTAAAATTGCTGGGTGCACCTAGCATTTCCCATTCAAGTTACTTCCAATACCAAATCCTTATTCTTTCACGTTGGAATTAAAATTGGCAGCAACAAACACTTCAACATCATCATATCACATGGATTAAACAAATTATTTTCATGCAACAAACATGGTGGCAGCATACCAAGACTACATCATCTTCAATGCATGTATCATATAGAAACATAACAACAACATTGTAGCATTTTAAACAACAATATCCATGCATCATATAAGATCAAAGCAACACAAACATGTAGTGAGAGAGGACCTTGGGGGCCAAGATCCATCACAACCCCTCCATAGGACATACCTCTTGAGTAGTCTTCAAAGGGAAATGGTACTTGCTTCTTCTTCCTCCTCTCTCTCATGCACGCAGCACACTTCAAGGGGAGTGCTATCTCCAAGCTTCTCTTCCTTACATTACAACATATCTGACTTTTAGCAACATTTTTTTGTTTAACACTCAATAAAAATGTTGCTAAAAATCTTTGGTCACATTCAAAAAATGTTTGTCAAATTATAAATAAATATTACTAATATATTTTTGCGACATTTTATCAAATCTTGTATATAGTCCATGTTGTTAAAGACTAAATGATGCAATCTTACCCCCCAAGGGCATTGGATAGAAGACTCCAAGAAGATTAGGCCAAAGATGCAAGAGAAGGCCCTAGGGTTCTCATGAGCCTTAGGGTAGATTTCGGGCTCATGGGCTAAGTATGAGCCCACTTATCTTTGTACATATTAGATTAAGATTTTATTAATTTTGGGTCTTGTATTTAGGGCTCCATAATGTAGGTAGGGTACTCTAAAAGTATAGGATTTTTCAGCCCTTGTATTTTAGGGCACCTAGACTAGTTTTTGTATTAGGGGTAGTTTTGTAATTTCACATGCACTAAGTGAATATTTGATGTGTGTGGTTGAAAATAAGTTTAATTGAATTTGTAGAATCCCAATCCAATTAAATTTTAGAAGGGGAGGTGAGCATTTGCTTACTACACCCCATTGCCACATCATATAGTCACACTTTGTGCATGTCCTTCATGCTTTACATGCCTCATGACACCTAAGCGCACTTAGTGGAAAATCTTGGAATTGATCTTGGATTAGTGGGCTGAACCATAACTAAAATTCACTAATCAAAATTAGTGAAATTTTGGCTCCAAAGTTTGGCTCTACAAATTCAATTTCAAATTCAAGTAAAATTTGAATTGAAATTCAAATTTCCCTCCAATTTGGTGTGACACTTAGGCTATAAATGGAGGTCATGTGTGTGCATTTTTTTAACTTTGATCATTTGAATATTAAACTTCAGATTTCAGAGCTCTTTTAGAGCACAAAATTTCGTGCTCTTCTCTCCCTCTCCCTTCATTCATCTTCTCCTTCCTCCAAGCTCTTATCCATGGCCTCCTATGGTGGTGAGCTTCTTCTAGACTCATCTTCTCCTTGAAGTGAGTGTCTCCTTCTCTCTTTTTTCCCTTC
>NC_038252.2:23152751-23213484 GCF_000004515.6 Glycine max | reverse complement strand
CCTCTATTTATAGCCTAAGTGTCACACCAAATTACCGAGAAATTTGAATTTCAATTCAAATTTTACTTGAATTTGAAATTGAATTTGTGGAGCCAAACTTTGGAGCCAAAATTTCACTAATTATGATTAGTGAATTTTAGTTATGGTTCAGCCTACTAATCCAAGATCAATTCCAAGATTCTTCACTAAGTGTGCTTAGGTGTCATGAGACATGTAAAGCATGAAGGACACAAAGTGTGACTATATGATGTGGCAATGAGGTGTAGTAAGCAAATGCTCACCTCCCCTTCTAAAATTTAATTGGATTGGAATTCTACCAATTCAATTAAACTTATTTCCAACCACACACATCAAATATTCACTTAGTACATGTGAAATTACAAAACTACCCTTAATACAAAAACTAGTCTAGGTGCCCTAAAATACAAGGGCTGAAAAATCCTATATTTCTAGGGTACCCTACCTACATTATGGAGCCCTAAATACAAGACCCAAAATTAATGAAATCTTAATCTAATATGTACAAAGATAAGTGGGCTCATACTTAGCCCATGGGCCCAAAATCTACCCTAAGGCTCATGAGAACCCTAGGGCCTTCTCTTGCATCTTTGGCCCAATCTTCTTGGAGTCTTCTATCCAATGCCCTTGGGGGGTAGGATTGCATCATTCCCTCCCCGTTGAAAAGGATTTGACCTCAAATCCAGAGGTTCTTGAAACTCATTAATTCTTTCCTCAATACCTGTAAAAAGAATAAAAACATATGTATTAGTGATGTTGGGTATGTTAGAGTACGGTAAGAACTGAAAACCCCTTTCCTGGCCATCTTCCCATAAGAGAATATAGTTCCTCACCAACTCAATGAGTGGTGCTACAAGTATAGAAAAATATGGGACAAACCTTTTGTAAAAGTTTATTAAGATATTGAAGCCCCAAATTTCCCTTATACTTGGTGGAGTAGGTCACTCAGGAATGACCTTTATTCTCTTAGGGTCCATGGAAAGCCCTTGATCACTATTTAAAAAGTTAAGGAAAGTAATGGAATAAAACATACCTTTTTATTTATTTTCATATTGATTATTCCTATAAAAAATTACGATAAACCTATGGTGTCCCACATGAGCACCTAGGTTTGCATTGAAACAAAAAATAAGAACAAACCTACCTAATGAGTCCCTATGTACACAAATCATGAAGATGTTGGGTGCATGAGTGATTTTATAAAAGAGTGTTGCACCACTCAACACATTCATCATACCACCTATCATAGGGATTTGGTGCCTAATAATACCTATTTTAGGCACCAACAAAGCACAAGGATTTAAGTTCTTGCCAACCAAACCCTCATCCAACAACTCCTTTACTTGAGGAATAACCTCAAGTTCAAGAGGTATGGCGGTGCTAAGGGATGTTTCCCTTGATAGGAGAAGGTAGAAAGATTGTTTAATAAGGAGTGCTCTTTTAATATCACCTTTTGTTGCAAAATGATTTTCCTTCTTAACAATCTTCTTGGAGGAATCCTTTTCCTCCTTTTCCTTCCCCTTGGCCTTTGAAGACAAGGCCTTACTATCCTTCTTTTTATTTTGTTTTTCTAGTTTTTCTTCCTCATCCCTCTTATCTTTCATAGTTAGTTGATCTTTGGCCACCTGTGAAGGTGTTTGAGGATGCAATACAAATTTAGTGCCAAGATGGGTGAGGTTAATTTCATTAGTTAGGCCATTGTAAATGATCTTCCTATCAAATTGCTATGACCTTCCTAAAAGAATATGTCCTACCTCCATGGGAACTATATCACAATTAACTTCATCCTTATATGTCCCAATGGAGAAAGGTACATTCACTTGTTGGTTAACTATCATTTCCCCTTGCTCATTGAGCCCTTGAAGTTTATAAGGTTTTAGGTGGGGAATGATAGTAAGGTTCAACTTGGAAACTAATCTTGTGCTACAACAATTGCAACAAGATCCACTATCCACAATGAGAGAACAAGTTTTATCTAAAATTTTGCATCTTGTATGAAAGATGTTCTCTCTTTGGGATTGAGATAGATCACAAGATTGACCTCCAAGGAGCCTTCTAACCATTAAGAGGTCACCTTTTTCATGGGGGTAGACTTCCTCACTAGACTCTTCACCCCTTATATCATCTTCACTTCCACTAGAGGAAAGGGAAGAAGTAGTCTCCTCTTGACTACTATAAATGTCTTGACCCCTCATAATCATGGTTTTCTTTGTGGGGCATTGAGAGGCAATGTGACCTCTCTCAAGACATTTGAAGCATTTAATGTTGCTAGTCCTTTCTTGGGAACTAGTCTTAGGGGTGGATTTCTCTATGGTCTTACCCTTATCTTCCTTGGGTTTTGAAGGTGCAGCCCCCAAAATTCCTTGGGCTTGGTCCTTCCTTGGATAAGAGTGAAAGCCATAAGATTTTGAAGAAGGCTTTCTTTTAAGTTGTTGCTTCACTCTTATACAAAGTTGGACTAGCTCATCTAGGTCCCTATATGGAAGGAGTTCAACCTTATCCCTCACTTCCATATTAAGCCCACTAAGGAACCTAGCTATGCTTGTTCTTTCCTCCTCCTTAAGTCCATCTCTTAAAAGGAGTAGTTCCATTTGTTGTCTATATTCTTCAACACTCATACTCCCTTGTCTAAGCCTTTGGAGCTTGTCCATAAGCTCTCTTTCATAGTAGGAGGGAATATGCCTCTTCTTAAGGGCACTCTTAAGATCATTCCAATACTCTACTGGAGGATCCCCATGAATCCTTGGTTCCCTAACAAGGGAAGTCCACCAATAGAGGGCATGCCCTTGAAAGCTAAGGGTAACCAATGGAACTTTTCTCTCTTCGCTAATATGATGGAAAGAAAAGAGTTGTTCAACCTTCATTTCCTAATCTAAATAGGCCTCAACATTATATTTTCCATGGAAATATAGGAGGCTAATGTTAACCTCTTGAGGCCTTCTATCCTTTTCTCTTCTTTGGGAGTGATGTTTAGTATGTGAACTATGGCGCTCTCTATAATAGTCGCTAAGTTCTTCACTTAAACTCTTGAAAGAGTCATGACTACTATAGGAAGCATGTTTTTCTCTTTTCATTTCTTTCATTATTTTGCTTCTTTCTTCCTCTCTTATTTTCTCTCTTTCATCTTGACTTATTTCTTCCACTCTTTTTTTACCTTTTTCTTTTCTCTCTTGTTTTTCTTTCCACAACTTAAGGGATCTCAACTCATCTAATATCTTATACAAGGGGTCCTTAGGAGTAGAACCCTCACCATTAACACTAGATGAAGAATGAAGACTTATGTTGGTTCCTAAGTTATGGTTCTTTCTTGTTGGGGGTTTGAAAAAAAAAGGTAAAAGAAACTATGATTAAAACTAGCCAAAATAAACACTAAAAGAGGTGTGAAAGATAAGGTAAAAAATAATTGGTAAAAGGCAAGCTATCTAAGCGGTTTGACAATGAAGGGTAAAAGAAATAAGTTATGAAAGTAAGCAAGAAATTAAAGTGCAAGAAATGCAAACTAGGCGGATCCTAAGAGTGTTTGGATGACCTCATTTAAGGTTCCCAACAAAACACTCACTATCCTAAGGAAAAATTGCCTAAAATTATTACACAGAAATAGAAGTAGGGTGACCTATTGGAGGCTCCCAACTTACTTCCAATGAAAGGCATTTTTGTTACAAAATATGAAAGCAAAGAAAATTGCCAATTACAAAATTACAAAAAAAAGTCCTCAATTTTGGTGGCTATTCTCTCTTTTGTGTTTCACTAAATTTGGAGTTCTTATTCCAATAGCTCTTAAGGTGGTTGGCCCCTTGCTTCTTGACTCAAATTCTTTAAGGTATGGCACCAATCCTCCTTTCCAATTCCCTATATGGAAACTCACAAGCAAGGAAACAAAGAGACAAGCAATAACCAAAGACCAAAAAATGAGATGAAAGTTAAAACAAAAGAGTTTTGACAAGACAAGTTTTCAAGGATGATTCAACAATTAAAGCAATGAAAAGCACATAAAAGCTAGGTAGGACTCAAAGAGAAACTTAGAATGACTCTAGAGTAGAGTAAAAAAACTATAAAAAAAAAGACTCAAGAAACTTCTAGTTTTGGCACTTGTTTTCACAATAAATCTCAATTGAAATTTTAGAAATAGGATTGGTATAAAATAGGCACCAATTATAGAACAAATTTTGAGCCAAAACAACAAGCACACTTTCCTTTCACTTTTTTTTTCCTGGACACTGATTTTTCTGCCAACTTGTGTGATTTTTCTTATTTTTTTCCTTTAATCCAAATCGCTTGGTTCCTTTTTTATAATTTTGGTCCAGATTTCTATAAAATTCATTAAAAATTTCAGCTCAAAAAACGTAGTGACCAATTCCCATTAATTTATACAAGTTTGTATGTTCAAGCTGCCAGCACCAGCGATTTCTACCTAGAAATCAAGAGTAGTGTTTATGTTGCTTAAGGCTTGGATAGTTACAATTTGTGTTTTCTTATGCTCAATTATCTTGAATAACACAATTCAAGAGAGCTTAAGACTTATTTGATTCACAAATCCAGCTACAACTCAGCACCACAACTCAACTTCATCATAGGCATCATGTAGGAATCTTAGAAAACAAAAAAGAGTTCAACAACAAGACTACTTCTAGGAATTAATTTAGAATATGTTATGAACTAAATAACATGCATGGATTAGACTCAAAATTCAAAAGATAGGCTAATAATGACAAGAATACATGAACAAATGTATCTAGAATTCAATAAACAAAATAAAAATTCAACACAAACTTAGAGCATAATGTGACAATTACTATGACTAAACATGACTCTAAGACAACATGGATTAAATGATTTACACTTAGATTTTTGTGTTTTTTTTTTTCTAATCAATATTTTGGAAGAAAATTTAGATATAAAGGTTCAGCACAAGAATATTATGAATTAAAATTGATAGAACCTAAAATCAACACAAAAACAAGATTCAAGAGTAGACCTACAAAATTTGAGCCATAGAAATGCAAGAACAAGTGTAGATCTAAGATTTAATCAGTTTATTTTTTTGAATCGACTCTTAACAGCACCAAAACACAAGACAATGGAGGATATGCATGGAGAATAAGATGAAGAAAAAGGAATTAAAGAGAATTCACCGAACAAAAAGATAGAGGAAGCAAAAGAACATCACCTAGATGAAGATGCTCTTGATACCACATGATGTAAGCTCCATTGGAGCTTGTAGGCCTAGAATCTTCTTCATCAATGGATTCCTTTGCTTCTTGGAATATGAATGGCAGCGGAATGGAGAATGAAGAGAGAGAGAAGATGCCACTTCAAGGAGAAGATGAGTCTAGAAGAAGCTCACCACCATAGGAGGCCATGGATAACAGCTTGGAGGAAGGAGGAGATGAATGAAAGGAGAGGGAGAGAAGAGCACGAATTTTTTTTTCTAAATCTGAAGTTTAATATTCAAATGATCACAGTTAAAAAAATGCACACAGATGACCTCTATTTATAGCCTAAATGTCACACCAAATTACAGGGAAATTTGAATTTCTATTCAAATTTTACTTGAATTTGAAATTGAATTTGTGGAGCCAAACTTTGGAGCCAAAATTTCACTAATTATGATTTGTGAATTTTAGTTATGGTTCAGCTCACTAATCCAAGATCAATTCCAAGATTCTCCACTAAGTGTGCTTAGGTGTCATGAGGCATGTAAAACATGAAGGACATGCACAAATGGTGACTATATGATGTGGCAATGAGGTGTAGTAAGCAAATGCTCACCTCCCATTCTAAAATTTAATTGTATTGGGCTTCTACCAATTCAATTAAATTTATATCAACCACACACATCAAATATTCACTTAGTGCATGTGAAATTACAAAACTACCCCTAATACAAAAACTAGTCTAGGTGCCCTAAAATACAAGGGCTGAAAATTCCTATATTTTTAGGGTACCCTACCTAGATTATGGAGCCCTAAATACAAGACCCAAAATTAATGAAATCTTAATCTAATATGTACAAAGATAAGTGAGCTCATACTTAGCCCATGGGCCCGAAATCTACCCTAAGGTTCATGAGAACCCTAGGGCCTTCTCTTGCGTCTTTGGCCCAATCTGCTTGGAGTCTTCTATCCAATGCCCTTGGAGGGTAGGATTGCATCACTAAAAATGTCACAAAAAGGCTTTAACAACATGGGCTATACGCAACATTTGATAAATGTTGCAAAAACATATTAATAACATTTATTTATAATTTTGTGATATTTTTTTAATGTCATCAAAAGTTTTTAGTAACATTTTATTAAGTGTTAAATAAAAAAATTGTGAAAGATCACATTTGTACTAGTGCTGCTTGATCACTACAACTACCTCTCACACACTAGAACTCTGAAAATCTCTCTCATCTTGCACTAGACTACTTTGTTGTGATGGTGTGAAGCGAGGTTGTGTTGGAGTCTTATTTCTAGGAGCAAAAGAAGGTCCTAGAAGCTTTAGGTTTCTAAAACATGCAAGTGGGAGGGTGGCCATGGAAGCCAATGGGAGCATGGTTGCTTGGAGAAAAATAAGGAAATAATAAGATTTTGGAGAAAAATAAGCCAATGGGAACATTTGCCGTATTTCAGAACTATCCCTTGAAAAAAGGCACAACGAAATTGTATTCGTTGCACAAAAGGAGGTGAAAAAAAAATAACAACAAAAATATGGTTTTGTTGTATTGCACAATGGAATCATATTTTTGTTGTTATTTTTTTCACCTCCTTTTGTACAACGGAAACACGATTCCATTTGCACAAATTTTTTTTCACCCCTAAATAACACAACGGAATCATGATTATATTGTTTTATTTGATTCTACAAAAAGATATGCAACAAAATTATGATTCCATTTTGTTTTTTTATTTTGGCCCCTCTTAAATAACAGAATCATGATTTTGTTGTGTTTTTTTTAAAAATGTATTTTTTATTTTTTAAAAATTGAAAATTAATGATTATATTGTGATTTGACAATCATATTTATGATGACCTGACAAGCCAAGTGTGCCTTTGTAGAGCTCGATGCAATTTGAACTGCCTATTTTATCAATGCAATCTTGGTCATTGATGATAATTGACTCACAAGGGAGTAATATAAGATACTAAGAAATACAAGTGGTATGAGGCAGCTCATTGCACTGTGTTGAAGGATTATTTGACCATATTGGGTTGACGATGGAGGGAGTTGTTGATGTTGTGTATTATGATGGTGATGTGGTATCAAGTTGTGAGGGAGTATTGTTTGAATGTCCTGATAGTCCTAAAGAAATTAAAATTAGTGACAAAATGTCACTGCTTTGAGGAAAGCAATTACAAATATCATTAGAGGTGGAAGAAGCTTATTTGAGGTTTTTTACTGTAAACATGTATATGTGGGTGATGGTTGTGTTGAGTATGATTGTTTGGAGCTTAAAGACAACAATGATGTGGGAAAAAGTTTTTTTTTTTTTTATCTTTTCAGAGTTTAGTTCTAAAGGTTTGATCAAGTTGTAAGCAATGGTTGGTTGATCTCCAGAAGAAATCCTTATCCTACTGCGTAAACCAAGAAAACCAAGATCTTCCGAAGAGATCATTGTTTTGATGTGTGGATCAATGGCGACAAAAAACTCTAATGAAGATGATAAGCCTAAGTAGTCATGTTTTTAATTGATAAAATTTATGTTAGTTGTTGTTTGTTTTCTAAATTTAATTGAAATATCATTCTTTAATTGTTTGTTTTTAATTGATTACATTACTAGGCGTGTGTTTTTGGAACAAACATAAAAATAGGCCAAACATAAGTTGAATATAAGTCAAATTAAAGTTCATAGAACATCAAAAAGTTGTACATCTAACTCCTCTACTAGGGTAAATATAAGTCGGATACATAATAATAACAATGGTAATTGCCCTTACGGCCACCTCCTCTACCACCCTTGTTGGGTTTCTTCCAGAGTCGGTCCTTAGCTGAGCTACATCCAGCTGCAAGAGCCTCTTGTGCCATCAACAAAAGCTGCTGCATGACCTAATGACTATTTGTGCCTTTAGGTATGATAACAACTATCGAAGCGTTCAAAAATAAATAAAACTAGGAAATTCTGTAGCACATGATTATTCTAGGTCAAACTCAAAAATATGATTCAATGTGGCTCCTACATTCATTCACTTATAAATAGCAACAGGGGAATTTCATCAAGTGGTTTGTAAGTGATAGTAAAAGAATGCGAAAACACAAAAACAGAGATGAAGAAACAAAACAGAACACAAACATAATACAAATCAAGTTTAATGGCATCAATCAAATTCACAAAACCAATGCAAATGAATTATCACAGTTATTACAAATAATGTACAGTGTGAAAGTTCACTCAAATGCATTAGAGATAGTTCAATCAAATCAATCTCCTTAAATTGTTTGAGATCACAAATTAGGTTGGAAAATCATCCAAACAATCTGTGATTAAATTTTGAAATTAGGAAATGAATCCATAACCTAATATGTTTTCAATCCCAAGCATAATCATAATCATGAAAATTGAAAATAGGATTGGGGAGATAGATGAACATTCACAAAATTTAGAAATACTAAACCAGAACTCAAATTCAGACTTGGATTGATGAAGTGTTTAGCCCTCCATTTTCATCACCAATGGAAAAGCCACAAGATTTTGTGCAAGAAAATGGGAGAACAACAGTGAAAAGAGAAAGAAGAATGAAGAACAATTGAGAGAAAAAGAGAGAAAAAGAGAGAAAAGAGAAAGCTTGCACAACAAGTAACTAATTATGTTTTTTATGAAATAAAGTAACTAACTAACTAAGTTTCACTAATATATAGAGTGACTACTTAGAAGAAAGGGATGAGCCTTGATTAGGCCTATATAATCTACTTAATTAAACTAATTACACAAACACAAAGCCTAAACTCGCAGCCTAATTATTCAAGTACAAAGGTTTTGACTTCTTAACTTAATTTGACCCTCAAAATGACATAATTGGCCAAAGCTTATTTATGGAATAATTGAAGATATTTTTCTCATATTTTCAGGGACTACTCACACATTCCATTTGGAGTTCTATAGTATCCTCTAGGCCCTGCACAAGGTAGATAGGTCAAGTAAGCACAAAATCTAAAATTAACTGCAATTCTTAATTAAGCTCAATCATTTGTCTAAGACCAAAACTAAGTTAAGATGAAAAAATAGGGGGTCAAAGAGATGTCAATTGAGTTAAGAAGAATAGAAAAAAAATTAAACTACAAATACTCAATAAATGGATCGGGAGGTCATTTCTATTAGTGGTTCTTCCTCAGAGGACACTCTCCACGATGCCTCTGTCAGCGAATCCTCTTCCTTGAGAGGTTGAGTGTTTCGCACCGTACTGGTGGAGGCATCTCTCACCTTTGCAAGAGGGTGCAACCTTTCATTGCTTCTCTGACCGGGGAGCCTATGCTGGTCACTATGATTCTCCCCATTTCTACTTCTAGGGGAGCGAGGAAGAGTGGTGGCGGGGAGTGGATGTTGACATCATCTTTGTGTGGATGTTGACATCATTAAACTAGAAATGCTCAATCAAGGTACAACTCTCATGTCCAACAATCTTTGTGTGCATGCTGACATCATCTAGAATCGATCCTACATAAATAATTATAATACAATCAATAATTATTTTTTCATTAATTATTAAAACAAAATGATGACAATATTGTTTGCATTATTTGACAGGAGTAAATGACAGCTGGTACATAATCTGGTATCTAACCACCATCAGGGTGCGGTTGAGGTAGAGATTACAACAGAATACGTACAAGACTATGGGGTTGCTCTCCCTCTTGTGGTAGAATCATGCATAGACGTTAGTGCTCACAATACCAAGGGAGTTAGTCTGTAGTGTATGCCCATGGAGCCTGTCACAACCTGCCCTTCGGCGGGGGTGCAAAAAGGCCTCTCGTATGAGCTAAGGGTGCGTCTTCCATTGAAGGAAAACACGTGGAATCGCCACCAATGTTTATTCGAGGAAAACATTGAAAAAACCAAAATGGAAAAGGTCGAGGGTCTGTGTATTTTGAAAATGAGGGTTCGGGAGTCATTTACGCACGGGGAAGGTATTAGCACCCCACACGCCCGTCACAAGGGATGGCAGCCTCTAATCGAGCGTGCAAATTATGACTTCAATATTATTTATTTTTCCTTTTATCTATTATTTTCCCTTTTTATGTTTTTTTTATGTATTTTCCCTTTTATGTTTTTTACTTTTTTTGGGGTCGACAAGGGTGTTTCCCTCGCTCCTACGTATCCTCGGGTGCGATAAGGAAATCTGACTTGCATAGTTCTTTAAGAACTGAACGTTGGTTAAATTGTTTTTTTTATCTTTTTTGAAAGATTAATTTTAACCGAACAAAAGTCGTTTTAAGGCGTTGGACCTCGAAATGATCTTTTGATTTTTGAAAAGAGGAGAGAGTCGTTAAGGCATTAGACCTTGAAATGACCTCTTGATTTTTTTGATGAAATGAAGAAGTTTATGAGTTGGTTTTATTTGGTTTTGGCTCATTAATCTTCTATCATTTTTTAGAGATAACTAGGGGTGCTAATGACTGGTTAAAACTTATTTTACATTGATGAAAAAAGTTTACGACACAAACGATCGGTCAAAACTTATTTAAACGATGATTAAGTGAGATTATTGTATGAGTGATTGGTCAAAACTCGCTTTAAACAAAGAAAAGATCACTGATGATTGAAGAAGGAGATGAAGATGCACAAAGAATAAAGGGGACCCCTAAGATTTGTTATCCAAATCAAATCAAGTCTAATCTGTTATCCAAATCAAATCCAATCTGCTATCCAAATCAAGTCTAATCTGTTATCCAAATCAAATCTAAATCCAAATCAAGTCTAATCTGTTAACCAAAATCAAATCTGATTTGTTATCCAAATTAAATCTGCTACACAGTCTGTGATAATTAAACTGTCTTTCCTGTTATATACCTTGTGTGTCTAATTTGATTCATCCAGGAACTTAAGAGGGAGTGAGTGGTAAAAGGCAAGAGTGAAAACATCACACAAAAGCCTATATTGAGAGCATCAAACACGAGTGAACTACCATCAAAGAGAGAATCATGTGAGTAGAGTGTGGTGAGGTCCTGAATTTTTTTTTAATTTACTGCAAAATTCTTTGTTCCTTAATCATGGCAAGAGCTGGTGACAATGGTGGTGTATATCATCAACTAGACGAATCTCAATGCTTATTTCTGGACGCGTGGACTACACAAATGCAACGTTTGTTGAACCGTAACAAAAAAGAGCCCTACAGACGAATAGCCAAATTTTCCTCGTTTACTCTTAAACCTCTATCCCCTAGAGAAGTGTGTGATGACCAAATCAGAATGAGAGAAAAAAGAGAACAAGAGAAAGAAAATAGTGAGGCACCACAAAGGAATATGAAAAAGAAGAGTGATACACCCGAGGAAAAGAGTGATAAACATAAGAGAGAGAGTGATACACATGAGAGAAAATTTAATTATTTTGCAGAGGCGAGTGAAGTGAGGAAAGTGTTACTTGCTCATGAACCACTCAATCTACAGTATTGCAAAGACAGTAAAATTTCTACTGATAATTCTAATGAGTTTACTATTTCTATTTCTCCTAGTGTTCAACCCTTATTCCAGGAATTTAAAAATGTCTTTCCTAAGGAGATACCTCATGGACTGCCACCTTCAAGAGGCATAGAACATCAAGTTGATCTCCTCCCGAGAGCTTCATTGCCTAACAGACCAACTTACAAAAGCAATCCCCAAGAGACTCAACGTAAGGATGCACATGCCAAAGTTGAGTATGTGAAAAGATTGTATGACCAAGTGAAGGTGCAAATTGCAAATAAGAATGAAAGCTATGCCAAGCAAGCCCACAAGAAAAGGAAGGAAGTGGTACTTGAACCCGGTGATGATCTTGGACATTTGAGGACAAATGTTTTCCAAGAAGGAGGGAATGATGAGAATCATGAAACTGACCAAATACAAGCTAAAAGCCCAAGTGGAGAAGGACGAAGGCCTAAGTGGAGAAGGACAAAGCCCCCGAGTGGAGAAGGATGAAGGCCCAAGTGGAGAAGGATGAAGGCCTAAGTGGAGAAGGATGAAGGCCCAGAGGCAGAGACACTATCAAGACAATTAATTGTTGCTGAAGGCCCAAACTAATTTGAAGGCCCAAGTTAAATAAGTTTTTAGTTATAATTTATTTTTATTGTAATTTTGGCCCAAACTGTTTAGAAGGCCCATGTCTATTTTTATCTTTTTGTTCAGCTACACTATAAGTATGGGTTTTTGTTTTGAATAAGAAAACTTTTGGCATTTTCATAAAATTGGGTGAGAGTTTCTCTCTGGGTTCCTTGTTGAACCAATTATCAGACTTATCAAGGTAATCCTTGTGGCGTCTACCCTGACTTATCTTCCTTCATTGGAAGTGGCGTCTACCCTGACTTATCTTCCTTCACTGGAAGTGAGGTCTACCCGGACTTATCTTCCTTCACCGGAAGTGGCGTCTACCTTGACTTATCTTCCTTCACCGGAAGTGGCGTCTACCCTGAGTTATCTTCCTTAACTGGAAGTGGCGTCATCCAAATATCCATAGCCTATATCAAGCGATCCGCACCGTAAGGTTCACATCACCCCTAAGGGTCCATAAATCAAATTCAAATCCTTAAAAGCAAACACTAATCGAAGGAAGAATAAAGAACGACCGAAGAACGCTGAAGAACGACTAAGAACATTCGCGGAATTGATCACGAAAACATCACAAAAACATTATGAAAGCGCCTCGGCCTTGATTTTTCTTCTTCTTTCTCCTTCTTTTCACCAATTTCAGTGGAATTTGCTCACTAAGGGTGCTGAACCCTTTTCCCTTAGCCTCTCACGCCTATTTATAACAAAATAGGGGGAGGAGCTTACCGCCCAACTCGCCCAGGCGAGCTAGTGACTTACTCCAGAAGCAACTTGCTCGCCCAAGCGAGCTGGTTGCTTCTCCTCTAAGTCTTCTAATGGGCCCAGGTGGCCCAGGGGCTGAAGAATGTCCCAAAAATGACCATTTTGCCCCTATTTTGATTATTTTGCCCATTTCCTTCTGAAACGTCACAAAACATTACAGATTGCGTGGAAATTGGTGTTAAGCAACTCAATTCGGCTAGCGAGAATCTAAATGTTTGCAAATGATCATCCCCGGACGAAATTAGGGTATGACAGTTGCCCCTCTTTACTTATCTTTTATTGGAAGTAAAAGGGAAGTAAAGATAACGACACTAATTTCGTTTGAGGGATCTCACCATCCAACCGGCCACTAGCGGAAGTCCAAGCAGTAAAACCCGTGAAAGCATGAAGACATTGAAGTTCTTCCTTTTCTCGTTTTATTCTTTATATATTTTATATTTATTTTTTATTTACTTATTTTTTTTTATTTTATTTAAAAAGCATAGAAACAGAGGATGTTGAGTCCTGTGAAGCATAGGGACAAAAGATATTGAAGTTTTTAGATGAAGACATTGTCATCTTCGAAAGCGTAAATGATGGCATTGTTGCCTTTTGAAGGCATGCAATGACTGGAGACATTGTCGTCTTTGAAATGCAAATAAGGACATTGTCAGCTTTTGAAGGCATGCAATGACTGAAGACATTGTCATCTTCGAAATGGAGATGAAAACATTGTTGCCTTTTGAAGGCATGCAATGACTAAAGACATTATCATCTTCGAAATGAAAATAAGGACACTGTCACCTTTTGAAGGCATGCAATGACTAAAGACATTGTCGTCTTCGAAATGTAAATAAGGACACTGTCGCCTTTTGAAGGCATGCAATGACTGGAGACATTGTCGTCTTCGAAATGTAGATGAAGACATTGTCGCCTTTTGAGCGTATTCAAAATGTAGATGAGGGTCATCATCGCCTTTTGAAAGCATGCAATGACTGAAGACATTGTCGTCTTCGAAATGTATATGAGGGTCATTGTTGCCTTTTGAAAGCATGCAATGAATGAAGACATTGTCGTCTTCAAAATGTAAATGAGGGTCATTGTCGCCTTTTGAAAGCATGCAATGACTGAAGACATTGTCGTCTTTGAAATGTAAATAAGGGTCATCATCCTCTTTTGAAAGCATGCAATGATTGAAGAGATTGTCGTCTTCAAAATGTAAATGAGGGTCATTGTTGCCTTTTGAAAGCATGCAATGACTGAAGACATTGTCGTCTTTGAAAAGTAGAAGAAGGCATTGTCGCCTGGTGAAGACATTGTCGTCTTCGAAATGTAAAAGAAGGCATTGTCACCTTGGGAAGACATTGTCGTCTTCAAAATGTAAAAGGGGCAGATGACCATAATTGGTCTCTGCGTGCCATCAAACTTGATCGTCTCTGGATGGCAAAAGAGACTAAAATAGTCTCGAAAACAACGAGAACGGATGACCATGATAGTCTCCGTCTGCCATCGGACTTGCTTGTCTCTGGATAGCGAAAAGGGAGACTAAAGTAGTCTCGGTCGATAGACATTAAGTCTTCGACAAAAGAGCAGATGGCCATATTTTTCTCTGTGTGTCAATGGGCTCGCTTGCCTCTAGTTGACAAAGGGGAGACTGCAACAGTCTCGATCGAAAGACATTGAGTCTTCGACAAAGAGTAGATGGCAAAAGACTATGATAGTCTTAGAAAAGTAAATGACGAAGGACTTTGAGTCCTATGTGAGGACTTTGAGTCCTGTGAAAGATTAAAGTGAGGATTTTGAGTCCTGTGAAAGATCAAGGTGAGGACTTTGAGTCCTATGAAAGATTAAAGCGAGGACTTTGAGTCCTGTGAAGGTGAGGACTTTGAGTCCTATGAAACGAGCCAATAGGTACAAGTACCAGAGGGCTTTAACCTTATGGGCAAGCAAGATGTTGAGTCCTTTAGATGACCTCTCATCTATGCACTTATTTCCTAATATGAACATGATTTTTTTTGGGATGCAGATGCATGCAACCTTCATCTTGAAATGCAGTAAATACAGGCTTTGTATACAACAATGCAAGCAGGAGGGATGGCCATGTCAGGTACTAGGCACAAATCTTCCATGTCAGCAAAGGCATAATCTTCACCTTCTTCAACAGCCCTTAGCATTTCCTCTATCTGATCCAACTTTTCTTTTTTCGCCATAGCAGGAGGGACTCTCCCTGCCGCAAAATGCAAGGGTTATGGTTTTGGGCAAAACCGAGGGTCCTCCAAAGTGTTTGACAAGGGTACACCACCAACTGCTTGCCCCTCAGTGGCATATCTGAGGCGAGGGTCGAAATCGTCTAGGTTGTGGTGGGGTATTTCATGTGTCTCCCCCATGGGTTGAAAGACATGTGCATGATCAGATTGAGGTTGTTGGCTCTCCATGAGTGTGGGAGTGGAGTTATTGACATTGTCATTGGGAGTGTGCACCACATTGGGTGGTGTATTGTTGGGAAGCAAGCCATATGGCGGGAAGGCATGCTTATTTTGAACTTGTACAAAATGGGGCCCGCCCATACTTCCCAATTCTTTGCCTACCATATCCGAGGTTGGATGATTTATTTGGTTGAGGCCAGATGGGGGAGTCGGGTCCACCTCAACAATGGCGCTGGTAGAGGCAACTACAGTCGCATTGACCTCCATTATCTTCTTCATGCTCGTCATGGCCTCCATCATTGTGGCCATTTGCTCTTTCAGGGCCTCTATGTCGGCCTTTATCCACTCTTATATCTCGTCTACTTCACCCATTACTCTAGCTCTAGCACGCGTTCAGTAAGGGTGCCATAAAACGTGTTCTTTCCTTTTGATAACAATGATTACAATTCTGATTTCAAGGAAAGAATGCAATGAGCAATGCAACCTATGAAAAGCATGAATGTATGTGACTGATGCATTATCGAAGTACTGCAAATTTTATGTAGGACATAGGGTTGAATCATTTTAGATTTTCATTAAAACAACATGGTCCCTCACACCTTGTCAAAGTGAAACTAGAAATAACACATGGACATCAACCAATCCTCAATTTTTTTGTAAATTATTTAGCTCAATCATGTGTTGGCAGTACACAAAGAAGTTATGTAACTCGATCCATCTTCTACCCCAACTTTTGTAAGCCGATTACTTCCATACTTGACTTTGACTGGATGAAACTTTCCTTAAAACACGCACTTGGTTCAACCCCATAATCCAAGGAATAGCAATTTTGATCGCCAATACTTCGACAACATATCATAGAATGAATGACTAGGGCATACTTATGCTATGCATGACAAATGCAATTATGGGATTGACATAAGATGCCCTAGGAACCACCTAGTTAACCATGCATTAGGTACGACGTTCACATGATTTTCAATCATTTTTCTTCTTTTTTTTTTAATAAGAGAGATGGGTGTATAATCCCAACATGGTTGGTTTATAGCCATCATCATGGTGCCCAACACATGTAACTAAGAATGTGGCGTAAACCTTCATTCTTCATTGTGACTTTCTTTTGTTCTTTTTTTTTGTTTTATTTAGAGAGGAAAATGCAAGGATTATGCATGAGTGAACATGAAAATAAAAGGCATGCAGTTCATAGAACAAAAAGCCTGTTAAATGAAGATACATGATAATGCGGTGATTTATGCAAATGCAATGCACGAATATGATAAACGACAGACGCGGGAATGATATGTCCATTGCAATGCCATGAAGAGATGCATGATGCAATCAAGGAATATGCCAGAGTAAGTTTGCTATGTGCCCCCTAATTGAGGAACCTAATGGAAATGATCCAACGGTCCACTTCTAGTGATAACTCCAAGGGGTGGTTTCAAGTTACCTTACCGGCTTCTAGAGATATCATCCTCTTACGTAATACATTATGGCGATAGGTACTATCAGCGACAATGCATCACTAAAAAAGGAAAACTCTAGATGAGGCTTCACTATCATCAAGCGAGTCGGAGACTCAGCAAGACCACAGATCGACCTCTACTCCTTATGGCTCACATAGACCCGGGTATAGGGCCTAACATCTCAAAGTGTGTGCGATGTGCAGGTGTCATGTATGTGTCGAAAAAAGTATTTCTAACTACAAATGTAATCGGTAGATAAACACACACCAAACTCAACAACATAGCAAAGATCATATACACATATGGACAATATAAAAGATAAAAGGGGAAAGGGAAAATAAATAAAGAAGAAGTCATGATAAAAGGTTGCACACTGATCAAAAGGCTTAACTCTCTAACGGTCTATAGTGGAGTTGCCAACTGTCGCCACCTGCCCTTTGGCGGGGGGCGCGAAAAGGCCTCTCGTATGGGCCAAGGGTGCATCTTCCATTGAAGGAAAACGCGTGGAGTCGCCGCCAATGTTTATTTGAGGAAAACATCAGAAAAACCAAAATGGAAAAGGTCGAGGGTCAGTGTATTTTGAAAATAAGGGTTCGAGAGTCATTTACGCACGAGGAAGGTATTAGCACCTCACGCGCCCGTCATAAGTGATGGCAGCCTGTAATCGAGTGTGCAAATCATGACTTCAATATTATTTATTTTTCCTTTGATCTTTTATTTTCCCATTTATGTTTTTTATGTATTTTCCCTTTTATGTTTTTTACTTTTTTTGGGGTCGACAAGGGTGTTTCCCTCGCTCCTACGTATCCTCGAGTGCGATGAAGAAATTAGACCTATGTAGTTCTTTAAGAACTGAACGTTGGTTAAATTATATTTTTATCTTTTTTGAAAGATTGATTTTAACCGAACAAAAGTCGTTTTAAGGCATTGGACCTCGAAATGACCTTTTGATTTTTGAAAAGAGGAGAGAGTCGTTAAGGCATTGGACCTTGAAACAACCTCTTGATTTTTTTGATGAAATGTAGAAGTTTATGTGTTAGTTTTATTTGGTTTTGGCTCATTAATCTTCAACCCTTTTTTAGAGATAACTTGTGGTGCTAATGTCTGGTTAAAACTTATTTTACATTGACGAAAAGAGTTTACGACAAAAATGATCAGTCAAAACTTATTTAAACGATGATTAAGTGAGATTATGGTATGAACGATCGGTCAAAACTCGCTTTAAACAAAGAAAAGATCACCGATGATTGAAGAAGGAGATAAAGATGCACAAAGAATAAAGGGGACCCCTAAGGGTCCATAAATCAAATTCAAATCCTTAAAAGCAAACACTAACCGGAGGAAGAACGAAGAACAACCGAAGAATGAATGAAGAACGGTGAAGAACGACAAATAACGTTCATGGAATTGATCACGGAAACGTCACGGAAGTGTTACAGAAGCGCTTGGCCTTGATTTTTCTTCTTCTTTCTCCTTCTTCTCACCAATTTCAGTGGAATTTGCTCACTAAGGGTGCTGAACCCCTTCCCCTCAGCCTCCCACGCCTATTTATAGAAAAATAGGGAGAGGAGCTTGCCGCCCAACTCGCCCAGGCAAGCTGGTGACTTACTCCAGGCGAGCTAGTTGCTTCTCCTCTAAGTCTTCTAATGGCCCAGGGGCTGAAGAATGTCCCAAAAATGACCATTTTGACCTTATTTTGAGTATTTTTCCCATTTCCTTCCGAAACGTCACAAAACCTTGCGAATTGCATGGCAATTGGTGTTAAGCAGCTCAATTCGGCTGGCGAGAATCAAAATGTTTGCAAATGATCATCCCCGGATGAAATTAGGGTATGATAGAGCCCTTTGTGGAACAACCTCATGCAATGGCACCACATGCTGCTCCTAGTCGTCCCATGTCGCATCATACTTCTTATACTCATTAGGATGCTCTGGTGGTGTAACGACCTGTAATTGTTACATGGAACAAAAAACTTACTTTAGTGGAAGAATTTATTTTACTTATTTAAAACCCTTTTATTAATTTCATTATGAAAATACTTGTAAACTTTTTGTGTTTCAAAAGCCAAAAGCGAAAACACAACATACCAAGATAAAACATCATGTAATATATATATATACAACATCATAAACTTAAATCTCATAAGTACATGCATATAAACATAAACCACACTATATGGATAAACTACATAAACTCTAAGTCGGTCTACTCCATACATAACTTTAAAGAGGAAACAAAAAGGATAATGAGCCTTCACGTCTAGATATGTATATCCATGAAGTCTTTGAAGACATGGGGCCACCTCTTAGCTATTTGCTCCCCACGTACACCAGAGACGAGATCATCACTAACATGAACCACATGTACAACAATGCAAGGGTAAGCTTACCAAAAATAAATAAACTAAAACAGAATAAAACTTAATAATTAAAACATAATATACCATCATGACATATATAACATAAAATATAGAAAACATTTATAGAACATAAATCTTAGAATCCACATAACAAAAAATATCTTATGACAAAACATTTCATAATAATCATCAATTCATCAACCATCACATCAAGATTCAATTATCATACACCATGATCATCATTAACTAATCGATTGTCATCACCATGATTCATCCATCAAACATCATCATCATCAGTCTATCAATCATCGACACCAAAGATAAACTTGACTCCATAGAGATTTACACTACATGAGCGATTAACTTGAGTACATCCCTTAATATAGTCACACTCTATGATCTGACCATTTGAGGAGACTTAGATTAATCATATTGAGGATTTGTGATTTTGTCAAAAATAGACGAGTGTTGTAATTGCTTACATCAATAAGGTATGCATTAATCTTAACCTCTCTATGAGTTCAGCCACCCATCTATTCTAAAGGTCCCTTCGATTTTAGCTACCACAAAAATCTTCAACACTAGGTTGAGGGCCTTTCTAATACCCACAACTTACATGCCTACTCACAACAAAAATTAGGTTTAGTGAGGCAAAGTTTTGGCATAGAACTCACCCTCCCAAGTATACCATTTTTATTTCAACGAAAGCCTTCTCAAAGACCATAGTTAACCCTTCTAACACATATGGATGGTCACAAGGCAAGATCATCATCTTATCAACATTACCATATTCACCTTATCAAACTAAGTTCATATCATCATTAAGAAAATCAACCCAACACAACTCAAGATATAATCATTTAACATAATTATCTCATCATTAATATAATTCATTTCATAAACAATAAGTGCATAGATTAATCAAATCATATAATTTATGTATCACTATACCATTATAACAACTTTCCACTTCATTTCTAAGGCTATCTAAACATCTCATAAGTTTTGGGTTACTGTCTCCATTTTTATTATTCGCCTATGACCTTTAAAGCTTATAAACATGATACTTAAAGATATAATAACTCAATTAGGTTAATTATTGTCTCATTTGAAAGCTAATGAGATTATCTCCAACTTTTGTGCTTACCGAAAGACCTAATTTGGAAGCATACTATATCTAAAATTATAATATATTTGAAACATTTATTTATTATCGACAACTCGATTTTTGTTCACTAATTTAATCATTTCTAGAGTTATGCAAAATATTTTGAGCGAGATTAATGCCATTCATTAGCTAACTTATAGGGGTAAAACTTTCATGAAGTCCATGTTTCCTAATTCCTACTTGATGATTGACTTTTGGTCCATTTAGACAACTATGTCTTTCTATTGTCTACTAAATCTAGCAAAATTGTTCAAGGGGACTTTGATTGATATAAATAGTCGATTATCACACCAAATGATCGACTATTTGTGAACTTGAATTATAACACAATCCTGACAACTTAAAATAGTCAATTACCAGACCACTTAACTGACTATTTGCGTGTGCTAAACCAAAATTCAACCCCTAGGGCTCATTTTAATCAATTATAAAACATTATAGTCAACTAAAATCATTCAAGGGAGTAGGGAATACCATTCTACACTATGCAAAATTTCCCACAACGAATTCATGCATGCATACAACATTCTCAACCATTAAATTCTATTTATGTCCATATATATCATTAAATTAACACCCAAATCTCAAAATCACATATATCAACCTATGGATGCTCTATCATCCCGTGGCTCAACCAAACAACATCAAAGGAAGAGCAAAAGGGTTTCCTTTGATTACCAACACTAAACCTCAAGCTTCTAGGATTTAGGTCTCTCTTGGAGAAAAATAAGAGAAGAGAAAGAGTGTCCTTGCAAATGCAAATATGAATTGTGAGGGGTTAGGGAAGGGTTTATGACCCTTACGATTCTTCTTTCCACACCTAGGGTTTCTCTGAGCACACTCACCCCTTAACATACATCAAGGCCCATCTGCTCAAGCCCAAACTCACTAAAAACTCCCTAAACACATAAAAACACAAGCACGACATCACCACATAAACAATTAATTTACTTTAAGCACTTAATTTAAATTTAATTATTCTTGCAATCTAATTGAAACATTTAATCAAGCATTATGAAAATTACAGTTTTACTGGTGGCGCCAAGGAAATCCTCTATACATACGCAAATTGTCTTAAAACCCTCCCCAATAGATACAACCACATGTTTATCCCAATTCTGATGTAGCTAGAGAAATATGTCTACTCCTCCAAAGGTTTGATGTCTTTGCGATCCAGATATGGGACGACATAACATCAGTCATCTGCAACAGATCCAACAACTCCCTATTCTCAACAACTTTACCGGTACCCCTCAAAGGCAACCATTTTGTCGCAAGCGGCTTCTCGCGTAACTTGCGATCAAAATCCAACACCTTCTTATGGCAAGGAATGGTAGGAAGATGCTTAAACACCCATGCTTGAAAAACATAAAATATATTTTTAGCATCTTATAATATTAAGAAACAAACAATTATGTATAAAAAACCAATTCTTACCATTAGTAGCATCATATAGCTGCCCACTACTTGCTGCCATACAAGCACGTATTCGGCAACTAATCATAAAGATAAGCTAGCATAGTTACCCCCCAAGCCTACTTGTGGTAGCGATCCAGCTCATTGAGGTACTGCAGGTAGCAGAGGTGTACATGTGTCAAGCTCTTGTCGGCAAATATGGTATTATCGAGGAAACGTAGCAAATACGCCTTCGTAGCCTAGACACACAACTCACTCTCAACATAGGTGTGATACAACTCCACTAACCAAATCAAACACACTCAATTTCCATTTCTTGTTGCAACATCTGCCTCTTGGTCCGTCATAATACCAAGCTCTGGCCTCAAAAAATTTATGATCTCCTTGTGTAGCTCATGCCTATGTGATCAAGGAACTGACCTGAGATAGGCAGATGTAAAAGACATGACACATCATTGAAGGTGATGGTCATCTCTCCAACTAGAAGGTGGAAAGAGTAGGTATAACTGAACCATCTCTCAATAAAGGCATTGATTATGCCTTTAATCGCGAATGTGTACCACGCATCGAATAGACTCTTAAGCCTTTACCTATCCACATACCCTTTCACCTACAAATGGGTAGGGTAAGGAATAACATGACAACCATGGCAGACAAACTTCATCTCTTCTCTAAGTTGATCAATCCATACATGCCCAACCATGTGGTCCGTATAGGACTGAAGCACCGACAAATCCATAGGGCCTCCTCCAAATAGGAGTCCGATGATACAGTCAACATGTGGTATCTCAAGTTGTGCCTTTGGCTCTACCTGTACCTCTAGCGACTGTTGCTGTTGTTGCCTAGCCAAATTTGCATCCCGATATGGTGATGCAGTCATAATTCGCTATCTTTGCCTCTACATTTGAGATATAGGCCATGTGCTTTGTGCGAGCCATTTAAAAAAAACAAATAACATTGATTAGAACCATAAAATATTAATTAAACAATAAATTAAACATCAACTTAAATATGATTTCTTTATGTTTCTTAAGGCAGAACACAACAAAAACATAGTGTCATTTTTTTTGGAAAACAAAACAACGCGAGTACAATTTCGTTGTGTTATGGCTTGAGAAACACAACTAAATCGTACTTCTATTGTGCTTTTCTTATCAATTACACTAAACACAACGAAAGTGTGTTTTTTGTTGTGTTCTGGGTTAAGAACCATAATAGAATTCCCCCACTTTCGTTATGTGTTTTTTGTTTTTGAAAACATCATAACCAAAGTTTCCATTGTTGTTCTCAATCTAGAACACAAACAGAAACGTACTTTCATTATGGGTTTTTCAAAAAGAAAAAACAAACAAAATGGAACTAGATTCCTGTTGTGTTTCTCCACCCATAACACAATGGAAAATGTACTTTCGTTATGTATAAAAAAACAAGAAAAAATACCTTAACAAAGCCTTGAGTCTAAGAAATGAAGTGAGAAGGGAAGAGTGTTGGACGCATAAAAGAGGAGAGAATGGTGTGGAAGGGAAGAGAATGAGAGGGAGTGGGAGAGAGACGTAAAGAGGAAGGGGAAAGGGTTTTTAGGGAAAAGAATGAGAATGAGAGGGAGTCAGAGAGAGAGAGAGAGAGGGAGAGAGAGAGACATAAAAGAGGAAGGGAAAAGGGTTTTGAGGAAAGAGAATGAGAATGAAAGGGAATGAGAGAGAGAGAGAGAGAGAGAGAGAGAGAGAGAGAGAGAGAGAGAGATAAAAGAGGAAGGGGAAAATGTGGGGATGAGAAGAAGGATGGGAAGGGGAAGGGGTGGAGGTGGGGGGAAACTACCTTAAGGGCAGTTTTATATTTTCACTACCAATTTTTAAAAAAGGTAGTGAGAGTAGCAACCCCCAAAACCCATTTTCGTAAGCCCATAGGTATTTTTCTGACTGGTTGGGTCGAAATTCATTAGCAGCCCAAACTAGCATGAAACCTCTCTTACTGGCTGCGCACCTAATTTCACTAACTGCACTTAAACTGGCAGATTTTTTGTTTTCTGGGCCCAAATTTATTATTTTCTTTCTCTTGGTCCATAACTATATAATCCAAGCCAAATCTATTTAATTATCATACCAAGTCAAATAATTAATTCATAATCTTAATTAAATTAAACTGCCAATTTAATTAATTTCCAAAATCACCAAGTTAAGAAATTCAATTCAATTGAACCCCAATCAATTCAAAACAATTCAATTAAGGCTCAAAATGTTTAATCACGCACCGTGTCCTATATTTCATCACAAAAGAACTATCAAACCCCGACATTAACTTACCTAAGGAATTAACTGCAATCTCTCGCGCGTTAAATTCCTTCCAATCAAATCTCAATTTAAGAAATAATTAAATTTCCTAAAATATGTCAAACAATTTAAACTACTTGACTGGGAAAAATTGGGTAGTTACAAAATCCCATGTCATAATTATATGCGTCGCCTATGAATTCAATTCTTCACTCCCATTGTAATCTTCATTTAGCATTGAAAAACCTATGAGCTTGATATCCCGATGCATCGCAAAGAAAAACCTTATATCAAGAATCGGAGAAAAACCTAATACTGTAGCTTGATATCGCTTAGAGCATTGGAGAAAGAAAAACCTGGCAACTGGCAAAAAAAAAAAAAAAAAAAACAAAGAAAGGTTTTGAAAATTTCCAAGGGTTTAGGTAGATTGTTTGATGGATATGGTATATTTTCTACTAAAAAGTCTCATAAAATCATATGAAAAAAATTCTAAAAAATAATTCATCTAAATTTATATATTTTTGAATACCACAAAACTTTTTATAAATTGTAAAAAAATTTAATTGAATACCAACAAATTTTATTGGACTCCTTAAAAAATCTTAGTTGTCTTGATTAAATACCACAAAACTTAGTTTCATCAATTAAAAATCTTAATTGAACACTACAAGATTTTTTTTTATATAAAAAGTCTTTTAAAATCCATTGAAATCCTAATTGAATACACTCCACTACTATAATTTATAGATTTAACATCACAAGGATAATATCGGATTTGGATAATATTGGTTTTGGATAAAACCGATGTTAACAAAAACCCGGTAACATTCTCGTAAATAACATGAGTTCATCAACATCAGTTTTTTTTAAAATCGATGTTAACAAGCTCATGTTAACATCGGTTTTACCGAAAACCAATGTTAACATTCGCTCCTTAACATCGGTTTCTTAAAAATCGATATTGTGTTTTACTTAAATTAAAACCCCAAACCCTTTTCTCCCCGCGCTCAGTCTCCCAAACCCTTTTCTCTCCTCGCGACTTTCCTCCTCAGTTGTTGTCACCACTCACCACTGTCACAGTTGTGTCCACCGTCATCGTCATTGTTCAGCACTGTCACCGTTGTGTCCTCCTCAATTGCTATCGTTAGTCGCTTCGTGGCTTCCTAGCTTCGCACAACCCTCTCTCAGCTTTTTTCCTGGCTTCGTGTCATTCTTCATTGATTGTTATTGTTTCAAGTTACACATAGAACCTGTAACTGCTGGAAGAGTTGTGCTTTGCCACCGTCGTGAGCAAACTCAAGTTCGAACATCATTTGTACTCCGACATTGTTGACTTTGAGGTACTAGCTTCACTTATAATTGTGGTTTGTTTGATAGAGATGATTGTGCTTGCGGGAACAATGTGGTTAACATTGCGATGCTGAATTGTATTATGTGATGCTAAGACAGGATACTGGGTTGTATATTATTTAACAAACCGAGGTTGAAGCCGTGTTTAAATTGACCCACGCTTGTATATCACACTATAAGCACTACTAACTTCTTCCTTGTTAATTTGATAGAGCACAAAAATATGTTCTGAAATTGGGAACAAAATGCTGGCAAGTAAGAATAATGTATCCTTGCCAAGTGAACCGCCGATAAATTGAATCTGATTTTGTTTACATTAACTGTTAAGCGAATGAATAGTTTTTGGATAATTTGATAGAGCACATTAGCAATATTTGATCATGTAATTGAACAACTAAGCCAAATTTGGCGATTAAATTTATTTTTAATTGATGTTGTGTGAGTCTAACTGCAAAAAGAGAGGGAGAAAGTTCTATGAATGTATGAATACAAGATTTTGATGATGTCAAAGAATAATCAAACAAGGTTGCTTTCAAGATTACTTCAACAAACATTCAAAGGTTAAGCATTGCATCAAGATTTATACAAGGTTGCTTCAACAAACAAGCATTGCTTCAAGATTCATTCAAGATCAGCTTTTACCTCAAAACACATTGTTTCCAACATATCAAGGCACTAGTAATTGATTACTAGGCAGTGTAATCGATTACCAGAAGACAATTTTGAAAAATCAGCTTTTAGATGGGTTTTGAAATTTGAATTTAAAAGTTGTAATCAATTACCATTGATGTGTAATCGATTACCAGCAACAGAACTCTTGAAATTCAATTTGAAAAGTCATGACCCTTCTAAATATAACTGTGTAATCGATTACTAGAAACCTGTTATTGATTACCAGTGAAGAATTTCAGAAAAAACTTTTTGAAAAGAGACATCTCTTCAAACCATTTTGAAAAGACACGAAGGGCCTATATATATGTGTGTGTCTGACTTCAAAAAGTAAGAGAGAGATATTCTAAGAGAACTTCATAGTCAAATGCTCTCTCTACAACTCTTGGGCAAACACTTGCAAATCTATTGAGAGTTCATCCAGGAACTTGAAATTGTATTATCATCTCTAAAAGAGAGAAATTCCTCTAGGAACTTCAATTTGTATCATCCACTTTAAAGGAGAGAAATCTTTCTGTTTATCTCAGAAAGTCAGTTGTAATTAAGAGTATGGTTGTCTCTTGAATTGTGAGTTTCCTCAACACAAGGGAAAGGAATTCCTCAGGTGTTCAGAAGTTGTTAAAATGATTTTTAAAAAGTTAGTGAAAATCTCAAGTGGGTTGCTTGAGGACTAGACGTAGGCACAAGAAGTGGCTGAACCAGTATAAATCGAGTTTGCATTTCTCTCTTCCTTAAACTACTTTAATTTATTGAATTTTAATTTTACTTTGCATATTTTAAAAGAAGTATCAATTGAATTGTTCTTTACTTCTTTTCTATTAAGTCTGAATATTCCGTTTAAAGAGAGAAATAAAAGTTTGTTAGTGGGAATTTTGAAACTTAATTCAGCCCCCCTCTTAAGTTATTGAGGCCACTTGTCCAACAAGTTCTTTTTCGACTTCATGATGTGTAAAGTCATTTTGTTTAGTTCATGGCACATTATGTGTTATGGTTGTGAAATATAGCTAGTTGGGGCAATTTCAAATGTGAATCATTAGCTGGTGTTAGAAAAGATGTTTAGTACGTATCTCAATTAAACATAAAGGTTGGCATTGTTTAGAATGGAACAATGAAGATTTTTAGGTGCCTCTTTCATAATAATATGGGTTGGTGATATATTGAACGGAGGAACCTGAGATGAAGGAATTAAATAGTGTGAATGAGAAACAAACTGCATATAGCCGACCTTTGATATTGTCGTTTTCCCACTTTCATGTATTTCACTTTTTTTCCTATCCTTTTATAATTTTCCGTGTAGGTAGAGTTCATGGATTTTGAATACCCATTTCATCAAAAGTTGTTAACACAAGTTGGTTTATCACTTAATCCTTTAATTAAAGTTTGGATAAAATTTTCAGTTTTGGACATGGAGTTGTAATTAAAAAATATCATTTTATCCTAACAGAGAAAACAAAGTAATAATGACATGGACTTATAATGAAAGTTTGTATTTTTAAAGGTTTTTGTATTAACATGTTCAATGTATGTGATAGGCACTTTTCATTTTGTTGTGTGCATCGTGATAACGATATTCATTGTTGGAGACTATTAGTGAGCATTATCACAGGTATGAATGTCTTTCATACTTTTGATACTTTTTTTTCTTATGAGCCCTTTTTTTAACTTGTTTTATGTGATTAATGACTATTGTTTTGTATATAATTAATGTTCATCATGAGTGAATCTTAGATTCCTGTTTGAAATTTAATACAATGATTCTTGCGTACAATTTGCATTAATCGTTTATTGAATATTGAATTGTTTATTTGGACAGTTTTGGAAGAGTCATATTTTTATGGTAGATTCATGCATAAAGGTTAAGATTATTTTGTTCAATTTGATGACATTTCAGTAAAATACATTTCTAGTTGTTCTCTGAGGGCATACTTGATAGCCAGGGAATTAGTTTTACCGCTTTCATATCTGTAGAAGCAAAGCTTCATGGTGAATCAAGAATGATTCAAAGATATTTTGATGATAACAATGATGATAACAAAAGATGATGACAAAGGTGATGACAAAAAGCTCAAAGGTCAATCAAAGAATGAGTTCAAAATGTTCAAGATGGAATCATGAACAATTCAAGACTCAAGAGGAAAAGTTGAAGAACACTTCAAGATTCAAGAGGAAAGTTGAATTCAAGAATCAAGATTTAAGGATCAAGCTTCAAGAATCAAGATCAAGATTCAATATTCAATATTCAAGATTCAAGAATCAAGAAAAGGCTTAATCAAGATAAGTATGAAAAGGTTTTTTCAAAAACTGAGTAGCACATGGATTTTTCTCAAAACATGTTTACCAAAGAGTTTTTACTCTCTGGTAATCGATTACCAGATTGTTGTAATCGATTACCAGTAGCAAAATGTTTTTGAAAAAGTTTTCAAATTGAATTTAATACGTTCCAATTAATCTCAAAAAGCTATAATCGATTACAATGTTTTGGTAATCGATTACCAGTGCCTTTGAATGTTGAAATTCAAATTCAAATGTGAAGAGTCACATCCTTTCACATAAAAGCCTTGTGTAATCGATTACACTGATTTGGTAATCGATTACCAGTGATTGTTTCTAAATAAATCAAAAGATGTAACTCTTCAAATGGTTTTTGACTTTTTCAAATTGGTTTTAAGTTTTTCTAAAAGTTATAACTCTTCTAAATGGTTCTCTTGGCCAGACATGAAGAGTCTATAAAAGCAAGGCTTTGATTTGCTTTTCAAGACAATTATTCAATCAATCTTTTACAAGCCCTGAATCTCTTTGAACTTATTCTTCTTCTTTGTGCCAAAAGCTTTCCAAAGTTTTCTGGTTTTCTAAACCTTGAAAACTTGTGCTATTCATCTTTTCATTCTTTTCTCCCTTTGCCAAAAAGAATTCGCCAAGGACTAACCGCCTGAATTCTTTTTGTGTCTCTCTTCTCCCTTTTCCAAAAGAACGAAGGACTAACTGCCTGAATTCTTATGTGTCTCTCTTCTCCCTTGTCAAAGAATTCAAAATGACACAGTCTGAGAGTTCTTTTGATTCTTCCCATTCCCTTATACAAAAGTGTTCAAAGGACTAACAGCCTGAGAATTCTTTTGTATCCCCACTCACAAAGTATCAAAGGTTTAACCGTCTGAGATCTTTGTCTTAACACATTGGAGGGTACATCCTTTGTGGTACAAGTAGAGGGAACATCTACTTGGGTTTGACTGAGAACAAGAGAGGGTACATCTCTTGTGGATCAGTTCTAGTGGAGGGTACATCCACTAGGGTTTCAAAGAGAACAAGGGAGGGTACATCCCTTGTGGATCTTTGCTTGTAAAAGGATTTTTACAAGGTTGAAAGAAATCTCAAGGACCGCATGTCGCTTGGGGACTGGATGTAGGCACGGGTTATTGTTGAACCAGTATAAAAACTCTTGTGTGTTTGTCTCCTTCTTCCCTACTCTTTTACTTTTTGTTGTGCATTTAATTTCCGCTTTTACTTTCTATTAAGTTTCTCTTCTACTCCTTATTCTCTTAACAACTTAGTAAAAGCCTTAGAAGAGTAAATTTTTAATTAGTAAAGGTTTAGGAATAATTAATTCAATCCCCCCTTCTTAATTATTTTGAGGCCACTTGATCCAACATTATCGTGTACTTGGAGATCAATGTGAAATGCCACCGAAATTTTGTCAAATTGAACAAAAGATACTTAACCTTGACGTATGAATCTACCATAAAAAAATGTCTTCCTGAATGGGATAAGGTCACATCTTTAATGAAAAAGTGAGACTTTCTTGCATCGAATAACTTTGTGAGTATCATGGAGTTATTAATTAGATGGATCAAAGTTGGATGAATGAAAGTCGCATGAGCCCTGCATATGAGGAAGGTGTGGAACATTCTTGCAATTTACTTCCGGAAGAAGTCGACCGGATGAGGAAGGAAAATATTTTTTCCCTTGTATAAACTGTTTGAATGGGAGACGACGAGTACTAGATGACATATGTGAACATCGTCTGTGTGATGGGATTAAGAAGAATTATACGAGATGGATATGACATGGTGAATTGATAGACATGCAGAGGGGATCATAATTTAAAGCATTTGATGTACAAATGGGAGATCGCTTGGAGGATATGATTTGTGATCTTGGACAAGAGTCTTTTCAGCAAGCACATGCCCCTATGTATGATACATTGTAAAGTGATTCGAAGAAGCCTTTGTATCTGGGGTGCAACAAGTCATTGATGCTGTTATCAACGGTGTTAAGTCTGGTTAATGTCAAGGCCAAATATGGGTGGAGTGACAAAAGCATCAGTTCATTGCTTGAAGTAATGCATGATATGCTTCCGGTGCAAAACATGTTACCTAAAAGTTACTATTGGGCGAAGAAGATATTGTGTCCAATGGGTATGGAGTATTAGAAGATTCATGTTTGCCCTAATGATTGCATACTGTACATACATGAGTTTGAAGAAATGCACAATTACCCTAGGTGGTATCACGGTACAAAGTGAAGGATGATGACGACTATAGTAGTGACGAAAACTCAAAGAAAGGCCCCCCAGCGAAGATGTTATGGTATCTTCCGATCATTCCAAGGTTTAAGCATCTCTTTGCTAATGGAGACGACGTAAAAGACCTTACATGGCATGCAAATTGTAGAAACTGCGATGGAATACTCCATCTGTGAAGAAGACACAAGCTACATACAATTGAAACAGGGTAGAAAAACAATATACATGAGGCATCGATGTTTTCTCAAACCTTATCACTCTTACTGGCGATTGAAAAAAGCATTTAATGGAAGTTAAGAGTATGAAAGTGCGTCGATACCATTAACTGGTCAGCAGGTTTTTGAGTGGGTTAAAAACTTGAATACTATATTTGGAAAGACCTAAAACAAGGAAAAAAAGTAAAACTTGCATATGGAAGAAAATATCAATTTTTTTTAGCTTCCCTACTGATCCAATCTAGATGTTAGACATTGTATTGATGCTATGCATGTAGAGAAAAATGTTTGTGATAGTGTCATTGAGACGCTACTTAACATTCAAGGCAAGAAGAAAGATGGTTTGAATACTTGTTAAGATCTAGCTGAGATGGGTATACGAGCTCAGTTACATCCAAGGTTTGATGGTAAGAAAATATATTTGCCTCCAACTTGTCATGCTTTGTCCAGAAAGGAGAAGAAGATTTTTTGTCAGTGTTTGCACCGTGTCAAAGTCCCGTAGGGATACTCTTCAAATATTAAGAGCCTTGTGCAATTGAAAGATCTAAAGTTAGTAGGCTTAAAGTCTCACGATTGCCACATCTTGATGCAACAATTGTTAGCCATGGCCATACGAGACATTTTGCCTAACAAAGTCAGACATGCCATAACTCGGTTGTGCTTTTTCTTCATTGTCATATGTAGCAAAGTCCTTGATCTTGCCATGTTAGATGAGCTAGAAAACGAGGCTGTCATTACATTGTGCCAACTGGAGATGTATTTTCCTCCTGCATTCTTCGACATCATGGTTCACTTAATTATTCATATGGTGCGAGAAATTAAATGTTGCGTTCATGTTTATTTGTGGTAGATGTACCCGATTGAGCGATACATAAAGATCTTAAAAGGGTATACAAAGAATCTACATTATCCTGAAGCATTTATTATGGAAAGGTACATTGCAGAAGAAGCTATTGAGTTTTTTTTCATAGTACATTGAAAAGGCAAAACCTGTTGGGCTTCCTGAGTCTCAACATGACAAAAGAGTGGGAGGTAAGGGTTCAAGAGGACTGAATATCATCACTCCAAGTCTAGAAGATTTGCAACAAGCTCATTTGTATGTATTGAATAACATTAATGAAGTTTTGTCACATAGTTCACCATAAAGGTTTAGTGAAGGAAAGTAATCCAAAAATGTTGAAGAACAGGGTGTTGAAAGAGCATAACAAGACTTTCCTAAATTGGTTCAAAGACACAATCTTTGATGACGACAATGCTTTTGAAACATTAAGAAAGCTAGCAGATGGGCCTAAAAGAAATGTTATAACTTGGCAAGGATACAATATAAACAAGTATTCTTTCTATACAAAAGCACAAGATGAGAAAAGTACAATGCAAAACAGTGGGGTTAGCCTAAGGGTTGAAAGGTGGTTAGTGGTTCTACACGACAAAAAAATTGGTGTTAACGTTGAAGATGATGATGATTCACTAATTGATACTTATGTTAGTCATTTGTCCACACAAATCTTGCTTAACATCAACGGAGAAGATGAAGTTGACGACATGCATGCAAATCGTAATGATCATGATGAAAGAGAATTAATAAACATCGTATAATGTAAATTATTTTATATTAACTACTTTTAGTCCATTCATTTACATAACATAATATGGTTTTTTGACATTGTTTCATTAATGTTTTTTAGTTAAATGTTGCACGTTGTTGATTAACAACAAAATTGTAATTTACTAACAATAAAATGTAATTTTTGTTTGTCTGGCTTAATTTGGTATCCTAGAAGCATTTGATTTGAGGACGAAAAAGAAAATACTTTAGACTATGGGCAAGCAATGGAGACATTTTAAGTCTGATTTGACGATGAAATGGGCACCTACAACCGGCAAGGGCAGTGTCGATGACACTGTATGTCAAAAGTACGACATTAGCAAGGAGAAGTGGACCCAATTTTGTCAGAGCCATAGAGACCCTTCATGGGAGGTAAGTTTTGTGATTTTCATTGTTTTAAACTTTAAATTTGCGTATTAATGTCAATAATACTAACTTTGGATAATGTATAATTTTTAAAGGATATGAGAAAAAAGGAACAGACCATTCACAAACAAAACACTGCCCCTCACGTGTTGTCTCGTGGGGGTTATGAATATCTAGAAAACAAGTTGATGGAGGAGAAGTAAAAGAAACAACTAGAGCAAGCAACTAAATCTGGAAGCACACACCTTCATTGATCCTCCATCTCCCATCAGACAACACGTGAAGTGGAAGATGGCCCGCACAAAGAAAATTGGCTAAATAATGTCTGAGGCAACAAAGGAAATTGCTGACAAGATTATAAGTCACTTTCAATTTTCAATTGCAATTATTTAAATTTATTCTTTGATTGAGTAAACCGATAAATGTGTATAGGATTCCTTGGAGGAGCAGGCCTCACAGGGTTCCTTTGTCGCCCATGGACGCCAAGATGTACTGACTGTTGCCATTGGGCGACTAGAACACCCTCGTCGTATCTGTGTTGCTCGAGTTGGTGTCATGATCAAACAATACTTTGGACCAACTCTAAGGACCTTCCGCTCATCTTTTTCCATGTGTGGCGTCCCTAAATAATGACTGGTTTAATAGTAATAAATCAAATCGCAGAAACCATGGGAAATTTTTTTTTCTTTTCTCTCTTTTTTTCTGCACTGTTATTCATTTCACGCTAATTAAATTCAGAAGGAAAATTATCACTATAGAGTCTTGAATGGCCAGTTCACAACTCTATTCGGATTCATTTCTTTTTTATCACTCATAACCTCCAAACTATTTTTCTCTTTCAAAAATATACCAGCCATCATTTTAGGTCGTCACGTGAGAAATAATAAGGTGCGGTCGGTAAACTCTTTTCAAATAAAGTTCGTTAACATTTCTTTTTCAAATAACAAGATAAAACATAATTGTTTTCATCATCTAAAACTTTCCAAAATATGGGAGTTTGCAAAATAGCACAGTGACATCCAAAGCAAAGGTAACAGCTGTGGTGGCTTCAGCCACAACATATACAATCATCAAAATTTCTATACAAGAGGTCTACCCACCCAAAAATCAAAAGAGTAAACCTAGCAGTCTTAACTAGATACACCCACCCACAAAAAGTATGTACGCCTAATCTAAGGAGCTGTCTGCTACGATGAAGAGTCGTCACTATTCGTTGTCCCTCTAGGGCCACTCTCCTCTGTCGAGTCTGCCTCAGATGCTGACATAATATCCTCTGGAGAATCAACATCAGGGAGTGGGTCCTCATCATCCTCTGGGAAGTCAAGGGCATCCACAGCAGGTTCAGGAGGTAACTCCTCTGGGTCCTATTCAAGATCCTTTTTGGAGGATGACACCTCTATCACTTGAACCGGCTCAACTAGTCGATATGGAGTAGGTGTAGGTAGTATCCACTCCACAGGCCACTGAAGTGTGCGTGCGGGTTGCTCCGGATGTACTAGCGAAGTAGCAGTGAGTCGAATTGTGCCACGGAATCGGCACCTCTCATTGCCTTCGAGGGTCTCCCAAACACCCTCTAGGCACTCCATCACAACGTGATCATGGATCAATTGCGCTGCCATCGCGATCTACAAGAGATAAAAGAAATAAGGTAGACTCTTTCACAAGAAATCTAACTACACAGGTAACAATACAATGTGTCCCATAACGGCTACGCATAGTCAAAATGTCTTTTTCAAGGGATTTCCTCTCTGGTAATCGATTACCAAAGTTTGTAATCGATTACCAGTGCCCAAAAACGAATTACACAGCCTTTGCACATTGGAATCTAAAAGTTACACTGTGTAATCGATTACACATAAATGGTAATCGATTACCAGTAGCAGGTAACACTATGTAATCGATTACACACAACTGGTAATCGATTACCAGTAGCATATCACACTGTGTAATCGATTACACACAATTGGTAATCGATTACCAGAAGCTACTAAACATCCTGTTTCAATTTTTAAACCCTGTAATCGATTACCCACAAATGGTAATCGATTACCAGAGGGTATTTTTCAGATAACACCCAAGATAAATAGCTGGCCAGCCGCCACACAAGCCTCCTTGCTTCGTGGACTTTGTTCTTTTATTGGTTGACTGCCAGGAGCTCGCCTGCTTAGGTACATCACAGGTTCTCACTGACTGACTATGCCCGGGTTGGGTCAGGATTGGCCAAGCTTGGTTTTGGGCAATAGCACCCCACCTGACGTCCCCAAGGTCTCCTGACCCCCGCGACATATCTGCAGGTACCACTCTGTGGTCAACAAATAAAGTAGGAAGACTGACTCTTCCATGCTTTCTCACACCAAGCTTATTGGATTATGGGGCCCCCGTCATATGTGGTACTAGGTGGCAATCGGGCGGTGGCACAAATCAACTATCCCATTTCCACAAGCCAGGCATAAGCACACCATCCCCAGTTGCCCACCTTTAAATTTAGCTCACGTGCACGTACGTAGCCTTCTCCTCATTCCTCTCAGCACCGGGTCCCCATCAACCCCTCCAAGCTTTCACAATATCCAAACAATTCAATCCCATTTGTCATGAATCTACCTTTAACAATGAAAAACAGAGTGGAGGCAAAAATCTTTGCACAAGATTCATTCAAACTCCACAGAGCTTTTTTTCTACCCTCATACCTTAGCAAAATCCTCTTTGTTCCGATTCGTTAACCATTGGATCACCTTGAAAATTTAACTGGGGGTTCCTAATACAGAAATATAAATTTTGACCGTTGGGATCTGCTAGAGAATGTCTAGAACACGAGATATACTACCTTTCCCGTGACAGCAGAAACTAGCACTACACAACCATTTTTTTCTGCATAATTGGCAGAATTTGCTGCACAATTTGACAGCTTTGCTGCATAATTCTGCAGATTTTCGAAATCAAGCTTACATGAATCCAATTCCACTCAAATTGGATCCTACAATTCCTAAATCATGTATAAATCATGTTCAAGCCAAAAACAAACTTCAAACCAAGGTAAAGCAAATTCTAGGTATCCAAAACCCATCAAATTAGTGAATTCTCAAGGTTTGAAAGGTGAAAATGAAAATTGGGTACTTTTGAAGTAAACTCTCATCTTCATCAAGTCTATAACATTGATTTAGACTTGCTCAAACTAGTTTTAAGGTGAAATCTCCACCTATTCAAAATTTGACCTCTCAACACCCAATTTACCCTATAAATGGCTCTTTTCTTTCACATTTGTCACTCATTTTTCTCATTTGCTATGACCAAGCTTTCCTACAAGTCCTAATTGACATTCTAAACTAGAATCAACTCACTTTAGACTCAAATTTCCACTAACCCCAAATTTGGCTTTCTAACCCTCAAAATCTCACACTTTTCCACCTACAACACTACCAATCTCACATTTAACTCTAAGTTAACTCTACCCATCCTCTCTACCAGTTTTCTATCTACATTTTAAGCATACATATATCTCAAAGCATCATTATTAAACCCTAAATCAACATGGGTAGTTTTGTTTACATCAAACATGCCAAGTTTAACATAATTTCAACAATTTCCTTCACAAAAAACTACCCTAAAGCAATAACCTAGTAGAACTACCCATTATAGCTCCCAAAAACCCAACACCCACAGATTTCAAGTGAGAAGAAGTCCACCCTTACCTGAAATTTAAGGCCCCACAAAGTAGAGGTAGGCTCCTAGACTTCGAAAATAGCTTTTCCTTGCAATTTGGGGTGGAAATGAAGAGGAATTTGGAGCTTCAAGAGAGACAACAATGGAGGAGAAGAAGAGGAAGAAAAAGCAATGTGGAAGGAGAAAGAGGGCTGTTGGAAGTTTCTGAAAAAAGGAGAGAGGATTTGGCTTTTTTATAAAAAAAAAGGGTTTTCTTTTCTTTTTCATTTTCTTTCCAAAAAGCAAATCCACATGTCCCTTTTTGATTGGAGCAAAAAGAGCCCACCTTTTTCCTTTGATTTGACCTCATACTCAGCCATGAAGAAGATAAAAAACTGGACCTTTTTGGATGCTAAAATCCTGCCTCGGTTTGCGTTCCGCCTCTTTGGTTCCAGTTCCTCGCGTTTCTCTGCACCCGTCGGGACCCGTTTTCGAAAGTAGGCAATATATATATCAAAACGCTCAGAATGAGACCCTGAGTGTGGTTCAGAGATTGGTTTTGTTAAATTTTAAGTTGCATGCAAAACGATAATTTTTAGACTAATTAATTGCGAATTAATCTATAACCGTCCGGTTATGGGTTACTCTTCGTTAATTAGTCTAACCCGCGTATCTTTCCCCCAATCTACATACTTCTACCAAATATATATATATATATATATATATATATATATATATATATATATATATATAATTATTTAAATGTAACACTTACAAAATTCCAGGTAGAAATTGTAGGATGTCACACCATGGCTCTCGAAGACCTGGAGTAGCTGACGCAAAAAATATGGGACCAGCTGAAGGAGTCAATCATAGAAAAAGTGACTCAACTACTAATGTTGTCCTTCAACCAGATGTAGTCCCAGTTTCAATCGCAAATGCAATCATAGGAACTTGCATTGCCTCCTGAGCCTGAGGTTGGTCCTTCAGCTGCTCGTGTCAGCACAAAGGAGAGTTGTGTTGATCTCTTAGGGAACGACCCAGACACGGGTGATTAAGAGAAATATGGATTGTACGTCGAAGAAAATCCTCCCCACTTGGTTGCTCTAGGAAGACTTTATGAGGGGTCGACCGTCATTCACAACATCTCTTTGGGCAATGATCAAGTCAAGGTTGGTGTTGAGGAAGTTCCAGATGCAAATGTTTGCATTCCTGTACCCACTCAAGAGGTTCAGTTAGTGGGGCAGGCACTTAACACCTTTGTTGCTTAGCTGACACATCTTGTCAAACGTTTCTCAAAACATGTATTTCACTATCATTAAATGACTTTTTTTTTTCAATTAAAGTGTTCCCTATCATTAAATTATGTTAATTAATTGTGTTGGATAAACATGGAGTTGTGGGACCGGGGAAACCTGCAGATAGGCCAGATCATGATGTCGATGATCCCCTATATCTGATGACATTGACCATCCCACAACTTTTTCTAAAGCCGTTGCAGGTTATGTGGGATGTTACCGTGTTTGGGGTGTTTAATGATAACTTCCCCTTGCAGATAAAGCATGAAGATCTTTTTGAAATAGCACACGGTGGTCAATGTCTCAGCATCTTTGTTATACAATTGTGGATTCTGTAAGTCACTTTACATTATTGTTGATTACCTAACTTTTTATTTTAAATTCATACATAATTTACTTTATTTTAACAACAATAGGCATATGAATGAGACAAGTATACGAGCGGGGAATGCCGATGTCTATGGGTTCCTCGAGCCATAGTCCACATAGAGATTTGGGAAATCACAATTTGAATCAGAAATTTATATTAAGAATTGGATGTAGACCTCAAAGAGGGATGTGTACCTAGGAGCCTATTTGAATGGGTAAGTTAAATTGAACTAATGAATTTAAATAATCTATGCACTATAATAACTTATTGTTCTCCACTGCAGTGCACATTGGCAAATGGTTGTCATTTTGCCTAAGGAAAATGTTGTCATCTGGTTTTGTTCCTTGCACAATAGGTCAGACAATTTCCTGAAAGGAATTATTAACAGGTCAATTATATTTTCCAAAATATTTACATAAGCATTAGTTGGGAACATCAATGTTTTAATTGTACAATATGCATCCATGTTTGTATTAATCGGTGCTTTGAAAGGATTTGATGATACTCCACAAAGTAAATTGAAGGTTGTTGCTAGGTGGATTGTTGTTAAAGTAAGCCATTTAAACAATGCTTCTAATTATATTTTATTACAATGTAGACTAATTTGTACTTAACATTGAATATCTAAATTTCATAATGTATTTAGTGTAATAGAAAAAATGGAAACATTGAGTGCAGGCACTACGTCATGCACTGGATGTCAACTATAATCTTAGGAAGTTTCAAGAATAATTGGGAAACGGTAATTATTTAATTCAAACGTAATTCATTTTTTTATAATTGGCATTATATATTATTAATTTGTGTTTTATTATATCATGCAATATTTCAATGATGCTAGACCATTGGAACCACAAAGAACGAAGGCACTTAGTATCTAGTGGGCAACCTACTATTTGAAAGTTTAAAATGAAACAATTAGTGTTTAAGTAATTTTAGAATTGTGGTTTAGTTAATTTACATTTTTTACAATTCATTTCATTTATGCACATTAAATATTCTTTTAATTCATAGTACATATTCAATTTTTATGGAATTTCTGTTAAAAAGTGTTTGAAAATAGACTAAAAATTATCTGGTATGGATCTGATTTTATATTTGCAAGTTAATTTGGGGTAATTAAAAAAATAGACAACATATTAAAACAATTAATAAACAACATCGGTTTTCAGATAAAACCGATGTTGATGTTTACAAACAACAACGGTTTTTGTAAAAACCGATGTTAAGCTGGACTCACAACATCAGTTTCCAAAAAACTGATGTTGTTGTTGAACATCAACATTGGTTTTTTTGTGAAAATCGATGTTGGAGAGTACAAATCAACATCAGGTTTTTTTCTAAAAACTAATGTTGTATGTATATGTTGGTAGGTATAACTTAACATCGATTTAGGTAAGAACCGATGTTGATTTGTACATATTTGACTATTTTTTTTGTTATTTCTTACTATACAACACCGGCTTTAAAAAATCAATGCTATCATTTATATGTTAACATCAGTTTTGGAAAATTGATGTTAACGTTATTACTTTCATTGTCGGTTAATAACCGATGTTGGAAGTCCTTAATAACCGATGTTAAAACCCTATTTTCTAGTAGTGTTGCCTTAAGTTTTCACCCAGTGCCAGAGGTTTTCGTGTTGGCTAACAAAAATGGGCCTCTAGATAAGACAAGCGGGTGAATTCCTATATATATATATATATATATATATATATAAGGTCTTGCAAATCTTACAAAAGAGGTCTGAACTTTGAAGTGTGATTCTCAAATGATCAAAGTTCAAAAAATACACACACATGACCTCTATTTATAGCCTAAGTGTCACACAAAATTAGAGGGAAATTTGAATACTTGAATTTGAAATTGAATTTGTGGAGCCAAAATTTCACTAATTATGATTAGTGAATTTTAGCTATGGTTCAGCCCACTAATCCAAGATCAAGTCCAAGATTCTCCACTAAGTGTGTTCAGGTGTCATGAGACATGTAAAGCATGAAGGACATGCACAAAGTGTGACTATATGGTGTGGCAATGGGGTGTAGCAAGCAAATACTCACCTCCCCCTCTAAAATTTAATTGGATTGGGCTTCTCCCAATTCAATTAAATTTATTTTCCAACACACATATCAAATATTCATTTAATACATGTAAAATTACAAAACTACCCCTAATACAAAAACTAGTCTAGGTGCCCTAAAATACAAGGGCTGAAAAATCCTACATTTCTAGGGTATCCTACCTATATTATGGAGCCCTAAATACAATGCCCAAAAATAATGAAACCTTAATCTAATATGTACAAAGATAAGTGGGTTCATACTTAGCCCATGGGCCTAAAATCTACCCTAAGGCTCATGAGAACCTTGTTTTCGTTAACAAAATTATTCAACGTTCAACATGTTGTTATTAAACAACCGTCCAACTATATTGTGAAAACCAATACCAATGTATTGTGTGATCTTACAAGTTCAAAAGGACATAACTAACTTAAACAAATGATTTATATTCATTTAGTCAATGTTCATATGTTTTCTATGCACATGAAAGTATCTCAAGGTTGATTCGCTCACTAGAAAATTCTATTATTTGAATTTTCCCTCTTGATGAATGTTATGAAATTCCTCTAATATTTTAATTTCAAGTGTATAAAGGCAGAGACAAATTGGATGGCTATCAGTGACAGAATCAGTACAAGTAGTGGAGCAGAGAGCCACACTAAAGACAAGTTGTTGATTCTATAATTGTTTGAGGAAGACTCAGATCCCACAATGGATATTTTTCTTAAGCCTATAAAAGTTGCCTCAAGAATCAACACAAGCCAGAGACTTCATTCAAAATTCACAAGTGCAAAAATTATGTCAAAAAGGATTGGACAATCAAACACCAGAACTTATAAAGTTTTATTCTTTGCTTAGCAAAGCTACTTGTTGCATTCAATCCTAATTGTATATCCTCTATAAGAGATTTTAATATTGTATTCATTCAAATTATTGTTTTGAAAGTTGAGAGTGATTTAGTGATCAGAGAATAGTTGGGTGTTCTTAATCTTTGGGGGAGATTAAGGGTGTGCCAGATGTGGCCTTGAGAATACTTGTTGTAGTTAGGAGTAGCAAATCAAAATACTTGTTTGTAATTAGTTTGATTAGTGGACCTTTTACAGGTTGTAAAGGAAAACCAAATGTAGCTCAAGGTTGAGTGAACCAATATAAACTAAGTGTTTATACCTTGCTCTTTGTTATTTAACTTATATTCTCTTGAGCACATCTATGCATATTTAGATGCACAAGTCTATCATTGAAATCCTTTGTGAAAACTATTTATACTAGATTGGATGGTAGTCACAAACACTACCTCATTAACACTATTTTCACTTTTTGTCTTACACACTATTCAACTCTCCTTCTAGTGTGATAAATGTTATGTCAAGTGGTTTCGAAGCTCGACCTCTTGGTTTGAGCTTTTGAAAGAGTTGAGGAAAAATGATTCTAAGAAAGATGGAAAACAAAGGATAAACCATAAATACACCACCACTTTTCAAGGGTATAAAATATGATAATTAGAAGCAAAGAATGATTGCATTCTTTAAATACTGCCATAGTGATACGATGGATGTAATAGAAAATGGAAACTAGAATCCTTATGATAACAACCTCAATGAGCTTCCAAGACAGAGATGGATTGATAAGCAAAAACAGAGATACTTGTTGAACTCAAAAGCAAGAAACGCCATCATCTGTGCATTATCAGAAAAGAGCATGCAAAGGTGCGCTATATCAAAAATGCCAAAGAAATGTTGGACATTCTTTCTATATTGTATGAAGGTTCCACTGAGTGTGGACCACAAATGATTGCACCAAGAGCTCTGAAAGTTGATGAGTTATCTAAGGATCAATCTGAAGATGAAACCTCAACAAAGGACGAGGAAGATAAGTTGTGTTTGATGGCTAATTCAACAACACAAGGATTAGAATCAAAACAACAAGAAGACATAGATGTTGATAAAATTGGGTCTTTAAAACAAGCTTATCATGAACTACTCTCAAAATCTTCCATTCTTTTAAAAGATTACAAATCTTTAAGGAGGAATTTCAAAAAGTTATATAAAGATCATACTTAACTTCAAAGGAAACATGAAGCTAAAGTCAGCATCTTTTTGGAAGAAACTACTCAAGTGTGTAAAGCTAATGAAAATCCTAAGATAAAGGAGACTAAGATCTATCTTGAGAATGAAAAGATATCCAAAGAAAAATATGTTCTATTGAAAAACTTTCATGATTTAGGAAATCAACTTAATGTTTTACAAAAAGATTTAAAAGAGATGAAAGAGCTTCATGATGATCTTAAAGAATATAGATATGATTTTAGGAAAAATAATGTACATCTACAAAAAGATTATGAAGACTAAGAAAAGAGTAAACAAGATCTTTGGGTAGAATGTGAGACTCACAAATGGTCTGCAAAAGCTTTAAGTGATAAAATTTTGAAAAATGATGCCTTAAAGGGTCAACCCCAAGATGCATTAAAACTCTAAGGGAAGCCTTTGCCAAATTTGTTTGAGGAACTAAGTATCTTGACAAATTATTAAGTTACAATGAAAGTCCTATGGACAAATCTGACCATGGTTGTAAAAACAAGGAGTCTGTTTATGATAAGTGTATAACTATGTGTTATTTCCATGGGAAAGTTGGACACTTGTCATCAAGTGCAAAATCTTACCAACGAAAAGCGTGTCCAATGCCCATAGGACTAACAAAATAGAACCCAAAAGGATTTGGGTACCTAAAGAAAAAATTATTCATGTGGCATAATGCTTGACAACAGGAAGGAAACCTAAATCATGATATATGGATAGTGGGTGCTCACAACATACAACAGGAGAAAGGTGTATGTTCCAAAAACCTTATCCTTATGCACGGTAGAATAGTAATTGTTGGAGTGGGTAGGATGTAACATCTCAATTTTTGTATCGTGGAAAGTTTCTAGTAAAAATAGATAACGTTTGAATAATAGTTAATGTTATAGCATTTTAAGTAGTGAATTAATTTTGTGTGTGTGTGTGTGTGTGATATCCTTGAATGGATAAGTGCTCTAGAATCTTAATCCTAGGCTTAAGAAGATGTGTTTTAGACTTGAGAAGCCTTGGTCAACATCCAAACAACCATAGTCAACCAGTCAAAGTAACGAAATCTCCTTATTATAAACTAAGAGAGACCCCTCACCCTAGGATTTGTTGACTGAGTTTTAGGAGAGAAAAATGGATGCTTGGTGCTTGGTTTATGAGAGGTTGGAATCTTTCTCCCATTTCTCATGGGATTTCTAACTTTTCTCTTCCTGAGACTCCTTCTAAGCTTCTCCTTTTCCCTTGCATTTTTAATATGTGGTAGAGTTTCTCAAGGGCTACAAGTGGGTGGGCCATTTTTGCATTTTCAGCATGTAGAGCTTTGGAAACAAGGTAAGGGGTATTTTTCTAAATCCTTGGGGTCTATTGGTAGTTGTGATGGGTTGAGCTTTAATTTTTATGTTGTGGAATGTTGTGTTATTTTTTGTATTTGCCTATGTACATGAAAATGGGACTTCTATGATTGTTATTTTCTGTTTTGAATGCCAAAATTGAGTTCCTTGACCCCAAAAATCTAGAAAACATAAATTTTATTGAATTTGGATTTGTGTAGTGGAAGTTATATCAAAATCAAGTCTTGAACCCTTTTAAGGAGATTTTTGTACTATTTTAGGAAAAGTAAAATTGGGGATGAAATTGAGACTTTTGGATGCCAAAATTGGTTTTAGCATTCTTGAAAACTTTGAGAGAAACATATAGGGTTTTTTAGAATTGGACTTCTATGTCAATGGGAAAATTTGGTTTTAAATTATGCTTATATTATGAAATTGTGATTTTCTAGACTAAGAATGCATGATAGAATTTTAATAATTCAATCATGAATGGTATGAATAACAAGAGAAATTTTGATTTATATGGAAGCATGTCAAAGATACTAAGAGATGCTTTAGATTCATTGAATATATATGATGATTGTATTGTTATGTTATTTGGTATTAAAATTGTGCACACAAGCTATTTGTGGAAATTCCTGTTGTGACATGTGTCACGAAATTGAATGTTGGGACTGACTAAGACTTTGTATGCTAGAAGTAAAACTATATAATGAAATTAGACATTTGGAGAATATGAATCCATATAAAGTACTTCAATTTGAATGGGAAATGAATTTGCTATGATTTCTATAAAATGACCATTTTGTTGGATGCCCTGTTTGGACCTTTGATGCTTGTTTTGTGAATTGGGAATGATATGTAATTTTGATGAACATATATGAAAACTAGACATGGTAACCATTGAAATTTGGGGTCACTCATATTTTAATTCACGGTTATGATTAGGAAGCTAATTAAATTGGGAAGAAATGTGTGCAGAGGATTCTTTTGGTGTCTGGTTCGAATATGTTTTAGTAAAATGATTAATTCTCTGTGTGTAATAACCTTCTGATGATGAGTGATTCCATTTTCAAAACTAGACACATAAGGCTTTTTATGGTGATGAAGTTTATGAAATTCCATTGAGATATGGTTGAGATATTGATTTTATAAGATAAGAGTATTGCACTTTGATAAAATAGCGTATGTGCTACTTTTTGATTTATTATGAGCTGTGTGGATTTTTACTTGGACTTTGGGATACCATTTAATGAACTAGATTTATAATGCTTATTGCATGATGTTAAATGATAATTTAACTATGAGAAAAAGTTGGTATGACAATCCATTAAGATAAGCGATAAATTATGGAGTATCAATGAATGAAACCAAATAGTGAAATAATTGTTTCTACAATGAGATTGGTTCTATAATGAGATTGTTTCTATTATGAGGTTGCTTCTATAATTAGATTGCTATCATAATAAGATTGTTTTTATTATATGATGTTAAGTTATAATCATTGCTTTTTGTTTACGGCAATGGTGTTGATTGACTTTGCTTGTATGAGGAGTAGGTTTAACCACTTGAGGGACCATAGTAATGGTACCCTAGGGAGTGAAAGAGTGAAGGCTCTTTCCTCTCAGTGTGTATGATAATGACTTGAGAAGTTGGCGACTCAAAGAAGGCAAAGCATACAATAAGGACAAGGGAAAAGAAATATGCACAGAAAGAAAAATAGATGTATGGTAGGGACAAATGTGAGGCGGGGTTGGATAGATGGAAGTGTCTGAGGAAGAGAATGTCTCTAGACTTGGTAAAGGCATAGTCTTCCAAATGCTCGTCTGCATGTACCACATAAATAAAAATCTGAGGACATAAGATAATTGGAATAATGAGAAAGGATAGATGATTTACAGTGGGTATGCTGGGAAAGAATCCTAGGGGAAATTGAGAATGGTGATAATTGGAAAAGGGCATTAGATATTTTTCGCGATAGGGACTCACAGGCCTCACTTGACATTCCTAACTAGAATGAAGCCATATTCATGATAGAGAGAAGAGCATCACTTGTACCGGCAGAAAATTAACTTCAATCATAATCTATGAAAAAGTTTGTAAGACCATTGAAGTGGTTAGAAGCTTAATGGAAGGTTGGGCCCAAGATAAGAAGATATGTGTGATAGATATACAATTAGGTTACCATGAAAGTTTTATGCTAGTAAACCATACGTAGTGGTTGTGTAGGTTTATGTGTGATATTTCTTGTTTGTGGATTCAGAAGGATGTGGAGGAATCATCCTTGCACCAATATTTTTAGGTTTGTACGATGAGCATCAGGACAGATCTTCGCTTATGGGTTAGCATCTTTGACTATATCATGATCCCTCTAAGAGTTCTTCTTTGGGTTCTTCTTGGTAGGTTCACTTTCATCTAGCATGGACCTTCTTGTTGGAGTGGTTATTCCACAGGGCTTGGATAAATGACTAATCTAAGACTTAGGTTTTCCACTTTGGTGAATTGATTTGAATAGACCTAGGTTTCAGGAACTTTTATATATGCTAAATCATCTTATTTACTTACTATTTTCATTTGATACTTATTTACTTATGTTTGGTGGCCTTGGAGGTTCATCTTATAAGTATGTTATACTTAAAGTTTAACTATTTATTATGTATATCAACTTGTGGCTTTAAATGAAATAACACTTTGTAAATATGTATGTTGCATACTATTTCAAAAATAGGCTCTTTTTTTTCAAGTTGACAGTTTTCATTAAAATGAAAAGGGTTGATAAGCCTTTGTAAAAAAATTTATTTCATTGAAAAATTTACCCTATCTTTTTTGTATTGTTACGATGTTTATAAAAAGGATTTGAACTCATTTATAAAGATGAATAAAAGGTATTTGAAGTGTATTTGTAAATCCAAATTTTAGTGTGTCATGTAAGATAGGTATATCTCCTTACCCTTCTATTGAATATGTTTTACTTCTTGAAGGTTTGAAGCACAATTTACTCAACATAAGTGAATTTTGTGACAGCATATTTGATCTTTCCTTTAACAAAAAAGAATGCATAGTCAAAAATTGTGATGGCTCTTTACTCTTCTCTGCAAAGAGGCAAGGAAATCTTTACAAGATTAAATTTGGTGAGCTGACCGGTAAGTGCCATATTTTAGTTATTTTGGGATTAAAACGTTAGTACTTATATTTTGATTTTAATAGTTTTCTTATAAATTTCCCTTAATTCTAGTTGTTTTATATATTGTACATTTGTTAATGTTTTTGTTTCAATATGGAAGATTCATCCATCCATTCCTTATGTTTTGATGGTTGTTTGTTAGATCCAGAAACCAAGCCAAAGATGAAGAGCAAAAGGGTCATTTTTGCAATATATTAGAGTACCATTTGTCCAGATTAGCAACCAACTCGCCTGGGCGAGTGGAATTTCTTCAGTCTTAAGCAACCAACTAGCCTAGGCGAGTTGGTCTAGCACCTCTTGGCTCATTTGGTATTAAAAGCCATGCATAACAAGGAAAGAGGAAGTAGTGCAGAACTAGAAGGAAGAAATCATGAAGCTTGGAGAGAGAAAAAAGAAAAGTGAAGCTGGAGATGCAGAGAAGTAACCGTGGATCACATCCTTCATAATTTCTTTTGTTATTCTTGTGCTCTACACAATGATCGGCTAGTTTCTCCAAAGGATTGGATATAACCTCGTACCTTTATGTATCTCTTTTGATATATATATATATATATATATATATATATTTTCTACTCATTACTGGTGATTTCAGTATGTTCGTAATGCTTGATTTTATTTTATCACTAGTTTCATGAAATTGGATTTTAAGTTTGACTGGAAAGTACTCTTAGAATTTGAATTGAATGATTTTACTCTATACGTTACGTTGCTAGGAATAAAGCATAAAGTTTTGATTGAAAATAGCATGAGATTATGATTTTAATACTAGGATATTTATTTAATATGCCAGGAATCAATATTCGGTAAATATTCTTAGGATTCTCAAATGCGAGGGTTCGATTTGGGGTGATTTAATGTGTGCATCAATAATGTTAGAAAATGATTCATATGTATTAATATTATTTGGATACTAAGGGTGTGAATAATGAAATCTAATCCTACATTTTTCTTGAATGAATTAAATCTATTTTAATTGTTTCCGTAATATTATGTATTTCCAACACACTAATTTTGTTGTTTCTGTTATTTCTGTTATTCTGCTACTTTCATTATTACTATTAAACCCATGATATTTTGATGGAATTTGCTGTATATAACTATTGAATTGTTTACTTTTATCCGAATGAATTGAGTAACTCAAGTCCCTGTGGAGACGATATCTTTTATAAAATTTGTAACCTGCGATGACATTTGTACGCTTGCCAATAGTCTAACAAGTTTCTGGCACCATTGTCAAGGACTTGAGTCGCCCACTCAGTTCTTGGTGACTATGCTTATCAACAATGACCAAGGCATTAAAACAACATAGTCATTCCTCCTTTCAGTAATATGGTTGTGGAGATGAAGCCAACACTGCTTAGTCTGATTGGTTCACACCTTTTTGCTGGAATGGATCACGAAGATCCATACGCATATTTGTCTACCTTCATGGAGTTATGCAGTACCATGGGAGCCTCTGACAAAGATGTTGAAGTTGCCTACCTCAGAGCTTTCCTATTCTCTTTGACAGGTAAAGCAAAGACATGGCTCCAATCACATCCAAACAAAACTTGTAACACTTGGGAAGAAGTAGAGGAAAAATTCACTACAAGGTTCCTTCCTCCGTCCAGATTCATTAGTGCAAAATTAGTCATTGCTACATTTTCCCAAGGGTTTGATAAACCTCTATGAAACATGGGAGAGATTCAAGTCTTTGTTGCAGAGGTGCCCAAACCATAGTTTTGATGATGTTGCACAACTACATATTTTCTATAGTGGTTTGAGACCTCAGACAAAGATGATTTTTGATGCCTCAGCTGGAAGTACTATGATGTCTAAGAGCTCTGAAGAATAAATTGTCCATAGTAGCTAATGATTATCAGAGTCACCATGATAAGGCTCCAGTACGAAGAAAAGGTATAATGGAGTTGTATACTTAGAATTCAATTCTGGCTCAAAACAAACTCTTGACTAAGCAAATAGAGACCTTAACAAAACAGATAGGCCAACTTCCCCAACAATTTCAACAAGGTGGATCGCAAAAAAGAAACACCAAGCTCATCAAGTTCAACAAGTTCTAAGATGTGACTTCTATGGTGGTGACCATCAGAATGGCCACTGTTCAGCACCTAGTGATTGCAAACAAGAAGAGGAGGTCCATTATTTATAGAATCAAGCTAGACCTCAATAGAACTTCCAAGGAAAATACTAAGTCTACAGAGGTGGCTCAGGTTCAAATCAGCCTTATGGCTAGAGACCGCAAAATAATAATGCATATTCTAGTCCCACTAAAACTTCTTTTGCAAGTCCTTCTAACAATTCTTATGCATGTCCTTCAAATAGGGGTCCACAACAACAACAAGCTCAACTTAATAGAATTTCAAAGATGGAAGATACTCCAACTTAATTTATGTAGGTGTCCATCTCAAACTAGAAAAACACTAATGCTTCCATAAAAAATCTTGAAGTTCAGGTTGGACAGCTTGCAAAACAATTGTCTGGGCATGGAAGTAGATCTTTTTCCAACAAACACATAGGTTAATCCAAAGGAACAAAGCAAAATAATTACAACAAGGAGGGGGAATATGGTTGGTTTAAAGGATGATGGTGAGAAAAAGAAAAATGAAGGAATTGTAGAAAAGAATGATGAAAAGGAAGGAGTTGAAAAAGAAAAGGAGAAAAATGATGAAGTGGTGACTAATGAAGAAGTGGAAGAGAAAGTAGTAAGTGAAGAGGAGAAGCAGAAATCAAAGAAACAAAAAACTAACAATGACAAAGTTGTACTAAATCATCCACCAAAAAACTTAGTAGTTTTATTACAGTATCTAGAAAATCTATTATTATTAGTTAATTAATATATCTCCTCTTAGTATTTAGAGTAATTTCTCACAAATTCATTCATATATATTAAATGAGAAAAAAATTATTTAAAATGGATTAGAACTCCTGCACTACAACTCCCAAACCACACCGTCCGCTATACCACAATACAACCATATTTAAAATAAAGCCAACATATATATTTAGGTGAAACTCTAGTTAAAAAAATACTTTACAACATTTACTTACGCTAAAAAAGTATGTAGTGTTATATTATATAAAAATATATTTTTAAATAATTTAATAGGTACAAACTATTTTAGTCTATAGAATCTACTAATACATTAAATTAAATATTTGTTATAAATTAATAAACACATATGCCTCAAAATCAAATCATTAGGGTAATTTTTTTCATTAATAATAGAAAATAAGTGATTATTATTTTACAGAAACTACCAATATCATATGATATTCATAAAAAAATCATATATATAAATTTTTTATGAATATCATATGATATTTTTATATATGACATGAATCTTTTTTTAAGGGGTATGCCATGAACTTAAAATAAGACAAACAAATTTGTCATTTAGTATTTCATATTAGTAATAACTTATTTGTGGCATGTGTATTATAGTCGCTATTGATGAAATTATAGTGATGGTTTGTAATTTGATCACTATATTGTGAATAATATTAGTGACAACAAAAATTAGGCACAAATAATATATAATTAGTGACAAAATTTCATTTTCATCACAAAGTTTTGTCACTAAAAGTTATATTTATTCTAGTGAAAATAAAAATAAAACGAAACACCAAAATAAAATAGGAGAAAAAATGATAGAAACTTTAATGAAATCATTCTTAATATTGACACCAATAATACTAAAAATATGGGTAAATATGATTAATTTGGGTGACTATGACATTTGTTGATGACTAATCTTCGTCGAAGAATTTAGCTTACTACTTTTAATAGAATTTTATCTTTCAATCACATTTTTTTAATTATATTCTTTTATTCACAACAATTAAATTTGAGACCTTGCTTAAGAAAGATTGAGTCCAATACCATTCAAATCTAAAGTTGGTGTGTAAACAAGATTATTTTGAAGAAAAAGATTCTTCTTTTGATGATTATAAAAAATAGATGATTTTATTGGTACCGAAAATTATGCAATTTTTTTTATTTCATATATATTTATAGAAGTGAGGCATATTAGACTTATAAAAAAATATAAAAAAGCAAAAAAAATAAAGAAATATATAAAAAAATATTGATTTACTAATATAATTATCAGTTCAATGTTTAATTGATTGATTATATATTCATGGGTATAATGTTTAATCAATTGAGTAACATCTACTATAAATTTAAATCACAATATAATATTATAAAATAACTAGTTGGGTAACCCATGCAATGCACAAGGTTATTTGGTTATTAGATCATTTTTAAAAAATTATATATTACGAATAAACAACTTTGAATTGCTAGATATGAAATAAAATGACAATGAGAGGTAGAAAATGTGTTTATTATAAACAAAGAAAGATGTTTAAATATGTCATGATCTAAACTTTAAAGAATTGAAAAACAATTTACTCAATGGTAACATATGATTTCAATTATGAAAAAAATAAATAAAATATTTATTGCTTGAAACTTAACTGAAGATTTAAATTCATCCTCTCTAGGAATGAGCAAAACAACTATTATGCTAGAAGCAACTTTTAAAACATATCTCCTTTGGATCTCAATTTTGCAGACATAGTCCTTCAAATACAAATTTTTCATGTTCCTCCAAACTCACAAATAAAAAACAATTGTGACTTCTTATCATTAACTCTCTTCATTATTGTATTATATATCCTTCTCTGCTCATTAGTCATAGTTGACATCAATTGAATATGTTCTTGAGTTAAATTCCTCTCTATCATAGTTTAACTCATCATGAGTTTACTTTCTCTTTCAGAGATCAATGACATATCAGGTTGATGCATTGTTGGATAATAACTCAAACTCCTATTATTGCTTTGTAATAGTGTCTCAATTTATGCTAACGCATAAAAAATCTTTTAATCTAATATATTTAATTGTACCCTAACAACTTAAAATTATAATACATTGTATTGGACAGTGAACAAATTTGTTATTAATTTTGATTCCATGTCACAAAATTAAGATATGATATTGGAATTGACCTTCATGGTTATAAAAATAACCTTTATATATCCAGCATCATCTAACCGATCACATGTTACAAAATTAAGTTTCATTTCTTTAAAAAGATTGATTTTATATATTTTATTATTTAGAGTGGTCTCATATTTTAATCTGAAATATTTAATTGTACGCTAACAACTTAAAATTATAATACACCATTTTGGGAAATGAACAAATTTGTTATTAATTTTGATTCTATGTCATGAAATTAAGATATGATCTTGGATTTGACCATGGATCTAGTTAGATTAACATTTTTTTCCACCGTCATGTATTGGATCACATGTTACAAAATTAAGGTAACCTTATTATTTAAAGTGATTCTACTAGTCATCAAGCAACACAAGGAATCATAATTTCACCCACAAAAATAGATATGATTCAAGGAAAAAACTCAAACACTAAAAGCATCTCGGGCCCAATTTAGTATTTTAAAACTTAAAACAATTTTGATGCAATCCTACCCCGCAAGGGCATTGGATAGAAGACTCCAAGTAGATTGGGCCAAAGATCCAAGGGAAGGCCCTAGGGTTCTCATGAGCCTTAGGGTACATTTTGAGCCCATGGGCTAAGTATGAGCCCGCATATCTTTGTAAATATTAGAATAGGTTTTTCCTTCGTTTGGGCCTTGTATTTTGGCCATTCTAGTAGTATAGGGTTTTAGCCTTGTATTTCGAGGTATTTTGAGTAGTCTTTGTAGTAGGGATTTTTTTGTATTTTCATGTATTTTGCCATGGGGTGAGCTTAGTTATTATAGGGGGTGTGTAGCTAAGCTTTAGCTTCTCATCTTAAGGAGGTGAGCTTAGCTATTAGAGAGGTATGCGTAGCTAAGCTCTAGCTTCTTTAGGAATCTTCTTAAGGAAGCTTCTCAAGGAGGTGAGCCTAGTTATGAGAGGGGTGTGTGTAGCTAAGCTCTAGCTTCTCAAGGAAGTTTTCTCAAAGAAGCTTCTCAAGGAAGTTTTCTCAAGAAAGCTTCTCAAGGAAGCTACCTAGTCTATAAATAGAAGCATGTGTAACACTTGTTGTAACTTTGATGAATGAGAGTCTTGTGAGACATACTTCAAAGTTCCACTTCTCTCCCTCTTTTATTCCTTCAATTTCGTGCTCCCCCCTCTCTCTTTCTCTCCCTCTTTCTTTTCCTCCATTGAAGCATCCTTCCAAGCTTCTTATCCAAGGCTCATCTTGGTGGTGAAGCTCCTTCTTCCATGGCTTATTCCCTAGTTGATGGCGCCTCCTCTCACCTCTTCTCCTTTGTCTTCCGCTGCATCTCCATGGTGGAAAATCACCATTAAAGGACCTCATTGAAGCTCAAAGATCCATCCTCCATAGAAGCCCCACAAGCAAGCTTCCATCAAGTGGTAATCAGAGCACAAGAGCTTCAAGGAATTGGAAGGAGGATTGGTGCCATCCCTTGAAGAATTTGAGTCAAGAAGAAAGGGGCCAACCACCTTAGCAGCTATTGGAATAAGAAGCATTCCAAATTGAGTGAATCACCAAAGAGAGAACAACCACCAAAATTGAGGACCGTTTTGTAATTTTTTAATTTGCAATTTACTTACCTTCATTGCTTTCAAGTTTTGTAACAAAAAGGCCTTTCATTGGAAGTGTGATGGGAGCCTCCAATAGGTTACCAAACTTCCATTTGTGTGTAATAATTTTAGGCAATTTTTCCTTAGGATAGTGACTGTTTTGTTGGGAACCTTGAATGTGGTCATCCAAACACTCTTAGAATTCAACTAGTTTACATTTCTTGCTTACTTTCATAGCTTATTTCCTTTACCTTCCATTGTCAAACCGCCTAGATAACTTTCCTTTTACCAATTAGTTTTTTTTACCTTATCTTTCACACCTCTTTTAGTGTTTATCTTGGCTAGTTTCAACCATAGTTTCTTTTAGCTTTTGTTTTCAAACCTCCAACTAGAAAGAACCACAACTTAGGAACCAACATGAGTCATCATTCCTCTAGTGTTAATGGCAAGGGTACTAGTCATAAAGACCCTTTATCTAGAATCTTAGATGAGTTGAGGTCCCTCAAGTTATGGAAAGAAAAACGAGAGAAAAGAAAAAGGAAAAAAAAGAGTGAAAGAAATAAGTCAAGATGAATGAAAGAAAATAAAAGAGGAATAAAGAAGAAAAATAATGAAAGAAATGAAAAGAGAAAAACATGCCTCCTATAGTAGTCATAACTCTTGCAAGAGCCTAAGTGAAGAACTTCGTGACTATTACGAAGGAAGGCATAGGTCACATCTTAGACCTCACTCCCATAGAATAGAAAAGGAAAGAAAGCCTCAAGAGGCTAACTTTAATCTCCCATACTTTCACGGGAAGGACAATGTAGAGGCTAACTTAGTTTGGGAAATAAGAGTAGAGCAACAACTTAAAAAGAAGTCTACATCAAAATCTTATGGCTCTCACTCTTATCCAAAGAAATACCAAGATCAAGGCATCTTAGGGGTGACAACTTCTAAGCCCAAAGATGGTAAGGGGAATACAATAGAAAAGCAAGCCCCTAAGGCTAGTATACAAGAGAAAACTAGCTCTATAAAGTGCTTTAAATGTCTTGGAAGAGGACACATTACATCTCAATGCCCCACCACAAAAACCATGATTTTGAGGGGCCAAGACATTTATAATAGCCAAGATAAGGCTACTACTTCACCTTCCTCTAGTGAAAGTGAAGAAGCAAATGGGGAAGAATCTAGTGAAGAAATCTACCCCCAAGAAGAAGGACAACCATTAGTGGTTAAAGAGAAGTGTAAGGAGGTAAGTGTCTCCTCTAAGAGGTTAGCTAAGAAGGAAACTCATTTTACAATAAAGACAAACATTAAAGAAACTTTTTCTCTTAGACAACCTCCACATTTTCTCTTTTGTAAAAAGACACTTGCTAGCATTGCCACACCTCTAGGGCTTGAGTTTATTCCTCAAGTAAAGAAGTTGTTGAATGAGGATTTGGTTCGCAAGAGCTTAAATCCTTGTGCTTTGTTGGTGCCCAAAATAGGTATTATTAGGCACCAAGTCCCTAAAATAGGTGGTATGATGAATGTTTTAAGTGGTGCAACCCTCTTTTGTAAAATCACTCGTACACCTAACATCTTTATGGTGTGTGTACATAGGGACTCATTAGGTAGGTTTGTTCTTATTTTTGGTTTTAATACAAACTTAGGTGCTCATATGGGACACCTTAGGTTTGTCATATTTTTTTGTAGGAATAATCAATATGAAAATACAAAAAAAGGTATATTTTATTGTGTTACTTTTCTTAATTTTTCAAATAGTGATCAAGGGGTTCCCATGAACCCTAAGAGAATAAAGGTCATTCCTGAGTGGCCCACTCCACTAAGTATAAGAAAAATTTGGGGCTTCCATGACTTAACAAACTTTTACAAAAGATTTGTCCCATATTTTTCTATACTTGTAGCACCACTCATTGAGCTGGTGAGAAACCATGTTCCTTCATGGGAAGATGCCCAAGAAATGGGTTTTCAGACCTTACCTTACTTCAACATACCAAACACCACTAATACATATGTTTTTGTTCTTTTTACAGGTGTTGAGGGAAAGAGCCCAGAGTATGAAGAACCTCAAGATTTGTGGTCAAATCATTTCCAAGGTGGAGGGAATGATGCAATCCTACCCCGCATGGGCATTGGATAGAAGACTCCAAGTAGATTGGGCCAAAGATCCAAGGGAAGGCCCTAGGGTTCTCATTAGCCTTAGGGTAGATTTTGAGCCCATGGGCTAAGTATGAGCCATCTTATCTTTGTAAATATTAGAATAGGTTTTTCCTTCGTTTGGGCCTTGTATTTTGGCCATTCTAGTAGTATAGGGTTTTAGCCTTGTATTTCGAGGTATTTTGAGTAGTCTTTGTAGTAGGGATTTTTTTTTGTATTTTCATGTATTTTGCCATGGGGGTGAGCTTAGTTATTATAGGGGGGGTGTAGCTAAGCTCTAGCTTCTCATCTTAAGGGGTTGAGCTTAGCTATTTGAGAGGTATGTGTAGCTTAACTCTAGCTTCTTTAGGAATCTTCTTAAGGAAGCTTCTCAAGGAGGTGAGCTTAGTTATGAGAGGGGTGTGTGTAGCTAAGCTCTAGCTTCTCAAGGAAGTTTTCTCAAAGAAGCTTCTTAAGGAAGTTTTCTCAAGAAAGCTTCTCAAGGAAGCTACCTAGTCTATAAATAGAAGCATGTGTAACACTTGTTGTAACTTTGATGAATGAGAGTCTTGTGAGACATACTTCAAAGTTCCACTTCTCTCCCTCTTTTATTCCTTCAATTTCGTGCTCCCCCCTCTCTCTTTCTCTCCCTCTTTCTTTTCCTCCATTGAAGCATCCTTCCAAGCTTCTTATCCAAGGCTCATCTTGGTGGTGAAGCTCCTTCTTCCATGGCTTATTCCCTAGTGGATGGCGCCTCCTCTCACCTCTTCTCCTTTGTCTTCCGCTGCATCTCCATGGTGGAAAATCACCATTAAAGGACCTCATTGAAGCTCAAAGATCCATCCTCCATAGAAGCCCCACAAGCAAGCTTCCATCAAATTTCCTAATAATGAGATCACGCTTAGCTTGAATACTTCTTGTATAGTATATTTCAAGATGAATCCTAGTTTGATTAATTTCTCATTGGATATATGCATTAGGAACACATTCTTTTAAACATATTTTATTATATTATGATAAATCATAATATTTTGTGAGTCTCACATCCTATTTAATATTTTTCTCTCCTAATTTTGTAATTCTCGATGAATTTTAACCAATAAAAAATAGTGTGATAGAGAGTATGATGCTAGCAATCCTCTATTCGTTATTGCATATAACATCATTTTCGCTCGTTGGTCTATTGGGCCTAGCTAGATTGAAAAATATTGATCCAAATAGAATCAAGCCTATTTGTGCCGACCTAATGGGTCTGATGTATCAGGATGGACTCAAGAAACATATGTGTGCATTCAACTGGATGGATATTTTTTTAATTTTAATTTGTTTATTAGAAAAAGTAAAAAGGACTAATATGGGCTAACCCAATGGACAATTAGGCTTATCTGAACTACAAAAAATAAAACTCATAAAATTTGAGTTTACCCAACTTAATCCATTCTTCACGTTTGGTCCAATGAATCAAACTGAACTCACTTGTTCATCTTGTGAACTCTCTTCTCTCTCTTTTTGAGAAAAAAATTTATCATGTGAAATGAGAGGATCTAATACCAACCATTGGATCTAATCTAACGATCCTAATAAAATATCTCATTAAAAACGTCACGTGACCTATTTGTCATCTTCTCACGAGTGTCCCTCTCTCTTCTAATTATTGTGCGCCATTTGCTTCGCCATTCAGGTTTCTTTTACAAACACCATTTTGCTGCAGCGGGAAAGCAAGGAATGATTCTAATTCATGCACCATCCAGGACTAGATGTAGCCATAAACCCAAAAAAAACAAAGACGTTTATATCAATAAACAAATCGATGGGTCAAACTAGAATAAAAAGGCCATGATTGTTTTTTTGATTCCGTTTCAAAACCATCAACAAACAAAAGGGAAAAATTAATTTGAAATTCTTCTCAAGTGGGTGAGAAACGAAAGAAGGTAATATATTGGATTTGAAGGCACCTTTTTAATATCGCACGACGGGTTGTTTTAATTACTTTCCAAATCATCTTCTGCTTTTCAAGCATAGCGAGAGAGGGACTGGGGGAGTGTGGAACGCGAAAGTTGTGCGCAGAGCAGGGAGGAAAGAAGAGCAAGCTTGAGTGCGCATGGGAGAATAGAAAATCAATTAAGTGACGTTTTTAATAAAAAAATTATTAGGACCTTTAGATTAGATCCAACGGTTAGTATTAGATCCTCTCATCTCTCATATAAAACTTTTTCTCACTGGCCTATATATGTTATAACTAGGTGGGCGTAGTGGTACTATAGTACTTCCATTGGCAAATTTACCTAAGGGGGCTTATTTTAAAAACTATTTACGGATTGGGGTCTGTTTTAAAAGAAATGACGGAGGGGGTCTGTTATTGGGTGGAAGCCGCCATTGCCATTGGCGGCAAGGCTGAACCCGCCATACCCACTGGCGGCAAAGGTGGAAAGAGGAGAGTGCCGCCAGTACCAGTGGCGATATAAGCCACGTAGGAGGGAGAGAGGACAGTGTCGCCAATGCAAATGGTGACACCCAAGCTACGTGGGACTCGCCCACCGTGATGGCAAGATAGGGCCACGTGGGACTCGCCCACAGTGCTGGCGAGACAGGCCAGGCTTCACGTGAAGCTTCAGGTCTTGCAGGGGCTTCAGCTTTTTCAGTAGCAGGGGCTTGCAGCTTGCAGGGCTTCAGCTTTTCAGTAGCTTTGTAGCTTTGCATTGTTTAGGGATGCAGTATAGCATTGTTTAGGGATGTAGCATACACAGAGTAGGATTTGAGTAGCTTTTGACCATTTGTATAAGCTTTTCTTCTATAAAAAAACTTCAACGTAAACTTTGCATTCACACTTCTCTTCTTCTACCTTACCTTTGCTTTTCTCCATTGTTGCATTTCTTGAGTGTTCTGCGTTGCGTGTGCTGTGCTGTTGCTGCTTTGCTTTTGCTGAGTTTTTTTCTTCCATAATTCATAATTCCTAATTCCCTGGTAAGTGATTTTCTTAAATAACATTTATATATTATGATTTATATATTCTGTTTGTTAATATTTTTAAAATAATAAGTTAGCTAGATAGGTATTGTAAGTTTAGGTTAATTACGATTAATAGGTATTGTAAGGGTAGGTTAATTACTATTATTAATAAGTATGCTGTTATTAATTTTTATGTAATAATAGATATTTGAAGGTTAGGTTAGGTTAGTTAGTATAAAAATATTATTCAGTTTGTAGTATATATATATATATATATATATATATATATATATAATACTTTAGTAAGCCACAGCCAAAGGTTCCATGAGATTTAAAAATATTAGACACACTTAATATTAACCTTAGAAATATTAGGCACACACATAATATTAGATAGGGTAGAAATATTAAAATATTAGACACACTTAATATTAGCCTTAGAAATATTAGGCACACACACGTAATATTAGATAGGGTAGAAATATTAGGCGCACACACGTAATATTAGATAGGATAGAAATATTAAAATATTAGACACACTTAATATTAGCCTTAGAAATATTAGGCACACACGTAATATTAGATAGGGTAGAAATATTAGGCATAAATTAATATTAGTGTACACATTTGTAAATTTTAGGTAGACATAAATTTTTAGTTTTTATAATATTAAGCATTTTACACGTAAATAAATAATTGTAATATTAGAGATGTGTAAATTTTCCTTATTAGTGTTATATTTTTGTATGTTATATATTTTTGTATGTTATATATAGATAGTATAGTTTTAAATAAATGAATTGATAAGTTAATATTGTTTGAGTTAATTATTTTTAGTTTTTAGTTTTTAGTTTTTAGTTTTTAGTTATATATATATATATATATATATATATATATATATATATATATATATATATATATATATATATATGATCAGATAGTGTTAGTTTTGGTGGGTAGGTTAATATTAATTGTTTTGGGAAATTTATGTTATTAAATATCCGATAGAATGTACATTATTATAATTTTAGTATATATATTTTTAAATAATTTTTTGCATTTCTATATTTATTTGTATTATAAATAATTTGTTAGTCCGTATTTTATTCAATTATTTTTTTTAATTAAGAAAAAAAATTATTTATTTAAAGTTTTGTTCACATGTATTTTAATTTATGAAGTTTTGTTCACATGTATTTTAATTTATGTATAGAATATATTAAAAATTGGCCAGTTTGATTTTTTTCAAATTTATTGTTATATATTTAATAATGTTTTTATAAATGTGCGTAGTTTAATTTAATTTATATTATCTACAAATAATGTATTATATTTTATTTTGTAGTAGCAATGGCATCTTCATCATCATCTTCATCACATGTTAACATTAAGTCTGGCCCCATCGATGCTGATGTATTATGGATGCAACCTAAGCATGTTTCAGAACATGTTTGGAATGGGGAAGAAGATAGAAAATTACATATCAGACGAGTTGTCCCCACGTATCAAGGGGAAGAACAAATTCCTGAGCAAATTTTTCCTTTTCTTCTACAATCTGGTTTCGCCTGGATTATCAAGATGGGGTACTTAAAAATAAATGCCTCATTAATTAGTGCTCTGATAGAAAGATGAAGGCCGAAAACACATACCTTTCACATGAGATGCGGAGAATGTACTATTACTCTCCAAGACGTCTCTGTATTGTTAGGTATAAGTGTGGATGGTTTACCATTAATCGGTCCAACAAATCTTGATTAGGCTGATTTATGTGAGGAATTATTGGGAGTCAGACCACAAGAAGATGAAATTAGAGGTAGTGTGGTTAAATTAAGTTGGTTGGCTCACCATTTTGCACAAATAAATAACGACGACGACGAAGAACAAGTACGAAGGTTTGCTCGTGCATGGATACTGAGATTCATTGGAGGTGTCTTGTTCGTTGACAAAATCAGTAACAAAGTTTCGCTAAGGTACCTTCAATTTTTACGTGACTTTGAAGAATGTGGCAGATATGCATGGGGAGCCGCCGTACTTGGTTTTCTATACAGAGAGATGTGCAATGCCACCGATTATAAAACTAAATCAATCGGAGGTATGTGCATCTTACTACAAATGTGGGCATGGGAACGATGTCCAACCTTGGCTCCAAAGAGGACTCCTTTCCAAGTAGAAAATACACCACTGGGGCATAGGTTAGTCATTTTTAACAGCGTCTTTCATTTCAATAGAATAAATGGTTTTAGCATATACTAAATTTTAATCTTTGTAGGTGGCTGCGACGTGGAACCAACATATCGGCAATGATGATGTGAGAGTTTTGTGTCGCAAGTTGGATATTATGAAACGTC